>NC_083419.1:48298634-48598634 GCF_020745735.1 Hemiscyllium ocellatum
TGAACTAAATACAGGTACTTTTATTTTTAAAATTTGACATTCCCCACAGGAGCATGCATTCATTTTGAATCTAAAGATCTTCTCGTGTTTGGTTTTTACCTCCTGTTTAAGTTAATTATTTACACAAGTTATAGCTGGAACCATTTTTCAGTTGTCAGCTCTTTCAAATCTGTTGGTGAGATTTTATAGTTTGTCAAAGTTAATATACAGAAGTTTTAAAAATTTAGAAGTAATATTCATTGAAATTGATAATTTTCTTGCTTTGGAAATAGAGAAAATTGTTATGCTGTTAATGTAAAATAAGATCAATAAAAATCTATTTCTTAAAATATTCTTTGCAAGGTCAATTACAAGTCTTGAGAATGCTTTCCAGATTCTCTCACTCCACTGATTTGTTTTTTTGTAATGAAAAGTAGAGGATATTCAACTGTTGTGGTTGAAATAAAAGCTCTGGTTTTCAAGCAATAGAAAATACTTTTGTTATGATCTAACAATTGCAGAAGTTAAAACTAAAGGCTGAGAAAACACCGTTTTGCTTCCATATCCATGATTATAATGGTCTAAGACTGATGAGATAAAGACTGACGTGAATTTATTTTGGATTAAAACCACTATATTTTAACTGTGACCAGTCTGGTTTGTACTAATGGCACCACCTACATTCAAAAGCGATGTGGTAGTCCATAATGCAATCGTAGGCAGAAAGTTTAAAAGCCCAATTTAAGTTGCTATAACCCTCAAACATAGCTTTCTCTTTGTGTGTCTCTCTCTTTACTGTCTCCCATCTTGGATGTTGTGAGCTGTGAAAAGTTTAATGCTTACTGTTTTATATACTTTCATTGTATCTATCATTGCAGTCTAATGAGAAAGCATTTGAAATTTATCAATTCACATAATTTTAATGAAAAGCTGAAAAAGATTATACATATTGAACTATTTGAATATTTTGTTAATATTCAGTTCACAGAAGTGTGTAATGACTGTATAGTTATTCAATAGATTTATACACCTGACAAAGCAGGGTGCTAAGGTGTACAGAAGTTAGTTTTGTCCAGAAAGCATTCTCAAGACTTGTAACTGCAAAGAATATTTTAAGAAATGGATTTTTATTTCATGAAGTCTTCTGAATTGAACAACATTTTGATTTTTTTTAACGTGTAATGCTTGGTTCTTTCACAAGTTCGAAAGGCCCAGTACTAAACAAAATTCATAGTGTTGAAAAGTCTCTATTGGCACAGAGCTTGTCCATTTAACAACAATGCTTTCTCTGTGATGATTCAAGCACAAATAAGATGAAATGAGAGTGAAATATAAGAAGATTGGATCTCAATTGACCTAGAAGCAGAATTGCATCTAGGTTCTTTTGGAAATATTGATTTGGAAACATCAATACTCATGATGTCAATAAAGCGACTCAGGTTGGAATTTTCAAAATGCAATGGAATAGATTTATGTTAGGTTAGGCTATCAAGGGGGCATAAAGAAAACTCAGGTAAGTTACATTGAGTCTTTGATCCACTATTCAACTAGATCATGGTTGAGTATCAAATTTTCTTTGAACAAGAAACAATTTTATATTCATTATTTTGTTTCGAAATGCTCAGAATTGTATATTTGTATTGAATTTAGCACATAGAGCTAAAGTTAATCAAATCACATTCAATTCAAGTATTTAGTTCTGAAACCATGATATTGATACACTGTTTTGATAGAGCATATAGGATTGCACTGTTTTTGTGTTTAGTAAAGATCTCGGTATTCTTTCAACATCCTTCTAAATATTTCCTCAAAAAATATTTTAAGAACTAAAAGTGCTATTTTGATGGCAGGTTGTGATTGTCCTACCATTTGGTACACTTTACAAAAATTGCACCACAAAACTGTACTGTAGATAGGTTAAAAATTGTGGATATTTGATTTTTGTCTGTGGATGTTGACTTGTGATACCTATTTTTTGGTACAGATAGGTAAATTCATGATTTGTGATTTCAAAGTTACAGACAATTTACTGCAGTAAAATTTCAGAATTCATCTTAGAGTCATAGAGATATACAGCATGGAAACAGACCCTTCAGTCCAACCCATCCATGCCGACCAGATATCCCAACCCAATCTAGTCCCACCTACCAGCACCCGGCCCATATCTCTCCAAACCCTTCCTATTCCTATACCCATCCAAATGCAGCTTAAATGTTGCAATTGTACCAGCCTCCTCCACTTCCTCTGGCAGCTCATTCCATACACGTATCACCCTCTGCGTGAAAAAGTTGCCCCTTTGGTCTCTTTCATATCTTTCCCCTCTCACCCTAACCCTATGCCTTCTAGTTCTGGGCTCCCCGACCCCAGGGAAAAGACTTTGTCTATTTACCCTATCCATGTCCCTCATGATTTTGTAAACCTCTATAAGGTCACCCCTCAGCTTCTGATGCTCCAGGGAAAACAGCCCCAGCCTGTTCAGCCTCTCCCTGTAGCTCAGATCCTCCAACCCTGGCAACATCCTTGTAAATTTAGGGTGTAGGTTTGCTCGCTGAGCTGTAGGTTTGATATCCAGACGTTTCATTACCTGGCTAGGTAATATCATCAGTGGCGACCTCCAAATGAAGTGAAGCTGTTGTCTCCTGCTTTCTATTTATATCTTTCTCCTGGATGGGGTTCCTGGGGCTTGTGGTGATGTCCTTTCCTGTTCGTTTTCTGTGGGGTTGATAGATGGTGTCTTGATCTATGCGTTTGTTTATGGTGTTGTGGTTGGAGTGCCAGGCCTCTAGGAATTCTCTGGCATGTCTTTGCTTAGACTGCCCCAGGACAGATGGGTTGTCCCAGTCGAAATGGTGTTTTTTTTTTCTGGAGGGCTACGAGGGAGAGAGGGTCGTGTCTTTTTGTGGCTAGCTGATGTTAGTGTATCCTGATGGCTAACTTTCTTCCTGTTTGTCCTATGTAGTGTTTGTGACAGTCCTTGCGTGGAATTTTGTAGATGACGTTGATTTTGTCCATGGGTTGTACTGGGTCTTTTAAGTTTGTTAGTTTTTGTTTGAAAGTGTTGGTGGGTTTGTGTGCTACAAGGATTCAGAGGGGTCTTAGTAGTCTGGCCAGAGAATTCCTAGAGGCCTGGCACTCCAACCCCAACGCCATAAACGAACGCATAGATCTAGACACCATCTATCAACCTCTCAGAAAACGAACAGGAAATGACATCACCACAAACCCCAGGGATCCCATCCAGGAGAAAGCTATAAATAGAAAGCAGGAGACAACAGCTTCGCTTCACTTGGAGGTCGCCACTGATAATGTTACCTAGCCAGGTAATGAAACGTCTGGATATCAAACCTCAGCGAGCAAACCTACACCCTAAACCTCAACCTGAGCTACAAACCTTGCAAAAATCCTTAAATCTTTTCTGAACCCTTTCAAGTTTCACAACATCTTTCCGATAGGAAGGAGACCAGAATTGCACGCAATATTCCAACAGCGGCTGAACCAATGTCCTGTACAGCCGCAACATGACCTCCCAAATCTTCTTAAATTCAGTTTGATTCAATTGGGCTACTTAACTCTGGATTGACTTGATGAGCCTTGACCAGAGAAGACTTACTGAATACTTCTTTTGAATTACCCAGATTCCCAAAAGAAGTACCAGATCATCAAATATCTGTCTTTGAAGTCAATATGACCTCACATAATGGACTTGGTTTGGACATTACTTGAGTCACCACACATGAAGACAAAGTTCACAGAACCTTTTTCTGTAACTATTCTATTTCCTTGAGCAGATGTGGCCTTTCTGTGACTACTAGAGATACTACTATCTTTGCTCCTGCCAAATTATTCTCTCTTAGCAGGTCAACTCTGTCTGTGGGTAAATTATGGACATCCTCTACAGTTGCTATTCCAAACATTAGGCCACACTTCAGGTAAATCCCAATACAAAGATCTGAGCATATACTCCTCGCTAATACCGTGTATTAAAACTTTGTCATTCATCTTATACGTCAGGTAGATAAATCATGTCCTTCTTTAGCAAAAGAGTTTAAATGGCCCTGGTAACTCTAAATATGGCAGTTGTCATATGACAGTATACCTGTCTTTTTAAGGAATAAAGAGTTATTTTTCCTATTGAAAATAATCCCCTGTAACACTCGGGCAACTTTTTAAAAATTACGCTCCAGCAGTGTTTATCTTTGGTCTCCGTTGTAATCGGACTTAATCTGTTGTTAGTCTCAGTATCAGCTCCTGTCTCTGAATTTGAAGTCAATCTGTACCCCAATAGACAACCCCATTATCCACCACGTTACTTGAAGGTGCCTTCAGACATTAATTCCACCCTTGGTATTTTTCTTCTCAACCTAGGAGGTGGTCATAGGTAACCATCCCTTTTTGCTTCGAGCTTCTTGACTTTTACCATCTCACCTTCTATCCTTCAGTTTGTGTGGGTGACTGATGAAATGGTTGAATTTGTGGACATTCCATTCTGTCCTTTCCTCTATCTATTTTGCTGTTGCAACCTTCTGTTTTCCTATGAGCTCTTATCAATAGAAGGAGTGAATTTTTAAATTGTTCTAAGATAATTACTTCCCTCATATGTAGACTATACCCTTAATGTCTGCATCTAGCAGTCAAAATTATTTGCTTTATCCTGTCAAATTCTATGCAAGTCATTCCCAGACATGCATCTGAATATTCTAAAATTTCTGTCTAGAAGTCTCAGGGACCAATCCATATGCAGTGAGAATAATTTTACTTGCCACCTTATCATCCATAGAAGGCTCCTCAGAAGGAAAGGCACCAATTTCATGTTCTTTTTGTTAACACTACCTCATACAAAGCAGGTTCAGTTTTGTTTTGGTCACTCCTTTTGAAAATGGATAAGCAAATTAAATGAAAAATGCTTCAGTGACCCTTTTCTTCAGACTTTGGGAATATGTGCAAATTTAAACAGCTCTCCACCGAAACTTGGATTGAATTCTGATCTTTCCTTGTCAAAATGTTTCCCAGAGTCAGAGGCTTTTTTATAGTCTAGAAGCTAGTACTTTCTCTCTCTCTCGCTCTCGCTCCCTTTTCGATTCGAGTGCCATCTTCTTAAATACTCTTTCCTTTTTCTTTGGCTCTTTCTGAGACATTTTTTTTCTCTCCCCTCTCTAGCGTTCATGTTTTGTTGCCATTTCCTTTATTGTTTCTTGTTTTATCTGCACTTTGATATTTGGTTGCCTCACTATCTGGTTTGCATTGCTGTTCTTCTGTTTTCATAAGTACTGGTACTATTTTCATTGCATCTGCCTTTCTGCCCCCTACTTTAACTCCTTTGCCAATGTAGCTAGGCTAACCTTCATTGTTCCTGCCATATCATTCAGCAATAAATCCTTCAATTCCACACAAGTCTTAGCAATTGGCAATGCCATTTTGATGTAATAATACATAAGGAACTTGGTGCATTTCCTCTTATCATTTTGCAATTATTATTATGAGAAAGTGAGGGCTGTAGATGCTGGAGACCAGAGTTCAAAAATGTGGTGCTGGAAAAACACAGCAGGCCAGGCAGCATCCTAGGAGCAGGAGAATCGACATCTCGGGCATAAGCCCTTCTTCAGAGGGGCTTATGCTCAAAACGTTGATTTTCCTGCTCCTCAGATGCTGCCAGGCCTGCTGTGTTTTACCAGCACCACATTTTTCAACTGCAATTATTATTACCCAACTTTCAATTAAATGTCTGTCTGGGTATCCTGCTGGAAGAGCTCTCACTTTTATCTTACAACCAAAGTTGGAGTCATAACATAAAATAAAAATTGTTTTCCAATTATCAAGATGACTATTTAATACCACAGTGTCATAGAGCCATACAGCATGGAAACAATCGGTCTATGCTAAATATAATGCCAAGCTAAACTAGTCCAACCTGCCTGCTCCTGGCCCATATCCCTCCAAATCTTTTCTATTCATGCACTTATCTAAATATTGTAACTGTGCCCACATTTACCATTTCCTCAGGAAGTTCATTTCACACATGAACCACCTTCTGTGTAAAACATTTGGCCCTTATGTCTCATAAATCTCTCCTCTCATTTTAAAAAATGCCCCTCCTTCTGAAATGCCCATCCTAGGGAAAAGGCATTTAGCATTAACCCTAACTCTACCCTCATGATCTTATACACCTCTATAAGATCAATTCTCAACCTCCTACACTCCAGTGAAAAAAGCCATCTTTATGAAGAACCCACTGCCCGGTTCTACCTCCTTCCCAAGATCCACAAGCCTGACCACCCTGGCCGACCCATTGTCTCAGCATGCCCCTGCCCCACTGAACTCATTTCTATCTACCTCGACATTGTCCTATACCCCCTAGTCCAGGAACTCCCCACATACGTTCGAGACACCACCCACGCCCTCCACCTCCTCCAAGACTTCTGTTTCCCCAGCCCCCAATGCCTCATCTTCACTATGGATATCCCATCCCTCTACACCTCCATCCGCCACGACCAGGGCCTCCAAGCCCTCCGTTTTTTTTCCTCTCCTGACGTCCCCAACACACTCATTCATTTGGCCGAACTGGTCCTCACCCATAACAATTTCCCCTTCGAATCCTCCCACTTCCTCCAGACCAAAGGGGTAGCCATCGGCACCCGTATGGGCCCCAGCTATGCCTGTCTCTTTGTTGACTACATAGAGCAGTCGATCTTCCGTAATTACACTGGCACCACTCCCCACCTCTTCCTCCGCTACATTGATGACTGCATTGGCGCCACCTCTTGCTCCCACGAGGAGGTTGAGCAATTCATCAACTTCACCAACACATTTCACCCTGACCTTTAAATTTACCTGGACCATCTCTGACACCTTCCTCCCCTTCGTAGACCTCTCCATCTCCATTAATGACGACCGACTTGACACTGACATTTTTTACAAACCCACCGATTCTCACAGCTGCCTGGATTACACCTCTTCCCACCCTACCTCTTGCAAAAATGCCATCCCATATTCCCAATTCTTCCGCCTCTGCTGTATCTGCTCCCAGGAGGACCAGTTCCACCATAGAACACACCAGATGGCCTCCTCCTTTAGAGACCGCAATTTCCCTTCCCACATGGTTAAAGATGCCCTCCAACGCATCTCGTCCACATCCCGCACCTTGGCCCTCAGACCCCACCCCTCCAATCGTAACAAGGACAGAACGCCCCTGGTGCTCACCTTCCACCCTACCAACATTCGCATAAACCAAATCATCCGCCGACATTTCCGCCACCTCCAAAAAGACCCCACCACCAGGGATATATTTCCCTCCCCACCCCTTTCCGCCTTCTGCAAAGGCCGTTCCCTCCGTGACTACCTGGTCAGGTCCACGCCCCCCTCCCCCTACAAACCACCCTCCCATCCTGCCACCTTCCCCTGCCACCGCAGGAACTGCAAAACCTGTGCCCACACCACCTCCCTCGCCTCCATCCAAGGCTCTAAAGGAGCCTTCCACATCCATCAAAGTTTTACCTGCACATCCATTTGTATTGTATCCGTTGCTCTCGGTGCGGTCTTCTCTACGTTGAGGAGACTGGATGCCTCCTAGCAGAGCGCTTTAGAGAACATCTCCAGGACACCCTCACCAATTAACCACACTGCCCTATGGCTCAACATTTCAACTCCCCCTCCCACTCTGCCAATGACATGGAGGTCCTGGGCCTCCTTCACCACCACTCCCTCACCACCAGACGCCTGGAGGAAGAACGCCTCATCTTCTGCCTTGGAACACTTCAACCCCAGGGCATCAATGTGGACTTCAACAGTTTCCTCATTTCCCCTTTCCCCACCTCACCTAGTTCCAAACTTCCAGCTCAGCCTTGTCCTACCTGCCTATCTTCTTTTCCACCTATCCACTCCTCCATCCTCCATGACCCATCACCTTCCCCACTCACTTATTGTACTCTATGCTACTTTCTCGCCACACTCCCCCTCCTCTAGCTTATCTCTCCACCCTTCAGGCTCTCTGCCTTTTTGCCTGAAATGTCGATTTTACTGCTCCTCAGATGCTGCCTGAACTGCTGTGCTCTTCCAGCACCACTAATCCAGAATTTACCTTTTACCTGACTAAACATGTTGAGTTACATATGCCTGGATTTTCCAGATTGCTACATGTTCTGCCACAGGAATTTCTTCGGCTATCCTCACTATTTATTGACGATATTTTGGTGGTACCACTGTCTATTGAACCACCGTGTGCTCTTCATCTCTAGGTTTCTATAGAAGGCTCCTACTTCTTCAACAGTGCTATGTGATAGATGGAGTATCCTGATCCAGATGCTCAAAGTGTTTTTAACCTGTCTCCTTTATTCATGAAATACGGGCAGAGCTAGAGGATAGAATGATCTCTCTTTTCTAACCCCAAGACAACAGTTACATTTTGACACAGCAAAATACACTGTAATAGATTAGTGTTCACATAAATCACCAAATACACAAGAAATTGCATCCAAAATTGTACATGATTAATACAATATCCATTTTTGCCCAGTGTCTGCCCAATTCCTGTTCTTGACCGCTTGTGCAGATTGTTGGTCAAGTTTTACCCACTGCCTGTGCTTTCTTTCATAGATTCCTTTCATAGGATCCCTACGGCATGGAAAAGGTCCTTCGGCCTAACAGGTCCACATTCACCTTCCAAGGATTAATCCATCTAGACCCATTGCCCTACATTTACCCCTGAATAATGCACCTAACTGACACATCCCTGAACACTATGGGACAATTTAGCATGGCCAATTCACCTAACCTGCACATCTTTGCTTGCCCATATATGGTTGTGCTATATAAACCCTGTTGTCAGAAACCAAAGTTTAATATAAGTTATTCCTCCATATCCATGAGGGTTCCATTCCTGAGAACCCCATGAATGATGAAATCCATGAGTGCAGAGCTTGTTTAAAAATTGTTTGAAAACTTCCTCAAAACTTCTTGCTTTCTTTATTTAAGATGCTGCTTAAAATCTATCTCATTGACCAAGCTTTTGACCATTTCTCTATTACAACCAATGTGATATGAACCTAAATTTTCAAATCATGACAAAATATTTTGGATACTGGAATTCTGAAGCACACTGAACTATCTTGAAATCAGAAACGAAAACATAAATTGCTGGAAAAACACAGCAGGTCTGGCAGCATCTGTGGAGAAAATGCAGACTTAATGTTTCCAGTCCTGTGACCTTTCTTAAAACCTAATAGGAAAAGGTTAAATATGCTAAGGGTGGGGTAGAGGGAGGGGGGGAAAAGAGTAAATGATAGGTGGAGATAGTCCAGAGAGAGAGAAAAACAGTTGAGCAAACAAAACATTAGCAGCTAACAATAGGTTATTTGTGGTAGTAGCCCATGTTATGGCAAGACTTGGCGTATGGGGGTTGGGAATGAGGAAATGGGAGAAGGTGCTGACCTCCTAAAATGACTAGTTCATATTGACTTCAGAAGGTTGCTGTGTTCTCAAGTGGAATATGAGGTGTTGTTCTTCTAGCTTTGCTGGACCACCACAGCAAGCCAAATAAACATGTAGGCCAGGGGACACGAGTGTGTTGAACTGGCAGGCAACTCGAAGCTAGGGGTCATTTTTGTGGGCAGTGTAGGTGTTCTGCAAAGCAGTTGCCCAGTCCACGCCTTGTCTCTCCAATGTAGAAGAGGCCACAAGGTACAGCAACGAGTATAGTATACTAGATTGAATGAAATGCAGCTAAGTCATTGCTTCACCTGGAAGGTGTGTCTGGGTCCTTGGATATTGGGGGAAGAAAGTAAATGGGCAGATATTAGATTTTCTGCAATTACAGGGGAAGGTGGCTGTGGGGGTGTGGCAGTGTGTTGAGACTGAAGAAGGAGTGGACCAGGGTGTCACGGAGGAAATGTTCCCTATGGAAGGCTGACAAGGGATAAGAGGGAAATATGTGTCTGATGGTGCCATCTTACTGGACATGATGGAAATGGCGGCTAATGATCCTTTGGATGTGGATGCTGATTGGATGGTAGGTGAGGATGAGGGATACTCTTTTGCTGTTGTTGGAGGGAAGAAAGGGGCTGAGGGGCAAAATGCGGAAGATGGACATGGCTGAGGGCTCTGCCAACCATGGTGGTGAAGAACTTACATTTGAGGAAGAAGGTGGACATTTTGGAAGCCCCCTTTATTGAAGTTGGCATTATCAGAATAGAGACAGAGGAACTGGGAGAATTGAATAAGTGTCTTTACCAGAAGCGGGATGTGAACATGAATAATCAAGGTAACTGTGAGAGTTGGTGGATTTGTAGTGGATATTAATAGTCACCCTATCCCCAGGAATGGAAACAGCTATCGGTGAGGAAGGGAGGAGACAGAGATGGACCATGTGAAGGTGACAGTCGGGTGGAAATTGGAAGAGAGATTGATAAACCTTTCCAATTCTGGGAAGAGAGGGGAGCAACACCTTTGATGTCAACGACGTACTGGAGAAAGAGTGTGGATGGGGGCCAGAGTAGGACATGAACAAGGAAAGTTCCATGTAGCCCACAAAGAGACAGGCATACGTAGGGCCCTTTATGGATACCCATGGCCACCCCTTTGACCTGAAGAAAATAGAAGGAGTTAAGGGAGAATTTGTTCGGTGTTGGCGAGCTCGGCCAGGCTGAGGAGGCTGATGGTGGATGGGGGCTGTTCAGGACTGTTTTTCATGAAGAAGCAGAGAGCCCTGAGACCATCCTGATTGGGAATGAATGTATAAAAGGGATTGCATATTCACAGTAAAGAGGAGGCACTGGAGCCCATGAACTAGAAATTTTTAAACTAATGTAAAGTGTCAGAAGAATTACAGATAAGTGGGAAGAGACTTTACAAGGTCAAGTACCATCTGTGGAAGGAGAAATAGTTGAAGTTTTGAGACAGGTATGACTCTTCAAAGAAGGCAATATTTAAAAACTTTACAGCCTAGAAGACAAAGCCCTTACAATCTGCTGTGTATGTATAGCAGATGTTAAGATGTTCAGCTTAACTTCGTTCCTACCTCCTGGTCTGTAGCTCTGCAGATAGCAACACGTAAAGTACAAAGGCAAACTCTGTTGAACGTAATAAAGTTTCCTGCCTCTATCTCCATATGTAACACCATATCCTGTAATTATTTTATTTACTGTAGGTCTATACCTCTGAGTAACCCACTATTTATTGTGTATTTTCTTGATTGATTTGACCTCTCAAATGTATTTCTTTGCACTTCGTCAGTTTTATTTCATTTGCAGTTTCTTTTTTGCCCACCTAACATGTGCATTGATGTTTCCAGTCTACAGCTAACTGCCATTCTTCCAGTTTTTGTATCATTTATTCATCTCTTCACAGTTAAGTGTAAATCAAAGATATGTATTGCAAAAAAGCAAGGAACCCAGTCCTGAACTGTGTGAAACCACACTGAAAGCTGCCTTTACTAAATGATCAGCTGTGATGTGATCTTGTTGAACGCTTGAGCAAGCTTAAAAGACCAAATAGCCAACTTGAACTTCTATATTTTGCATTTGTATGATGAAGATCCTTGTAACATTAGCATTCTGTTTATAGCTGTAATTGATTCTTCAACCAACATTATGACCTCCCCTCCATATTTTTACTTCTCCTTACTACTTTCAGAAAATCCTGATCTCTCATTCTTGCCCTTCTTAAACCATTTTTATCAGAGTTACTATATCGCACTTCATGTGTGTCTGTGCCCTCTGCTCATCTGCTTATTTATTAGATTTCATTTTGCACTGAAATAAATGCAATTAATCACTGAACAACCCGTATGTTGTTTATTTTCTAGGTTTTGTTTCCTCTGCCTTCCCTACTTATTTACAAATTTTCAACTTTCTGTTTCCTGTTTTACTACTTTGCCTTTTGGATTTGTATTTTGTGCGTAACTGTGGGTTCCCAGAATTTTACTTCCTTAAAATACAGAATCCCACCAGAAATTTGTCCTTGGTCAGTCTGCCAGTTGAATCACTGAATTCAGTTAAATTATTAAACATCTATCGACATCAGATCCTTTCTTGGCATTATTGTGGTCATGTTTTATTTACTGTAGTTCTAAAAATGCTGGAGCATTACAGTTTTCATTTCTCAGCTGTTGCTATGTGGGTTTGAGTGGTATCTTGTCTTGAAACATAATACTGCAACTTTATTAAAATAAATTTGAAAATATTTAAACAAGTGCAAAATACTATGATGAAATCAATAACAGCTATAAGAAATGTATAAAGCTTTTGCATTTTTGAAATTTATACCAGGAAAGCCTCTTTCCATCTGAAGTACAGAAGAAAATGCCGTTCACTCTGTTAAGATTCTATCTGGTACTTTTCAGTACAAAGCATCTTATCTACTAGACTATCTTGTTTACTCCCTTTACTCCGTAGTATTACTTTTCAAGTAACTGTCTAACTTATTTTTAAAAGTAAGTTAATCAGAAGTACAGATCTAATTTAAAGAAAGCATTCTGATTGTGACTGCTAGAATAGGGAGATAAGATTAATCGATGTTCCTGCTTTTGATCACTAATCAGCAAGTACTGCTTCCAGTGTGCTGTTAAGTCTGTATTATTCAATAACAGTATAACTTTTTGAATAATTTCCACTTGGAGACTATCCTTCAGGAAGAAGTCAACAATGATAACTTAGACAGAAAGAGAAGTTCGTTGACCTATCTTTTATGCAAAGGTTTGAAAATTGAAAGGAGGAATTTGAATAAAGGAATACATATATAGACTTATACAATTCATATTATGAGAATTGCTACCAATAATAGTCGTATGTTATCTCTGAAGTTACTTTATGTTCTGTTTGCACGGAGATCCCCCATGTTTTATTTAAAGAGCATCAACAGAGGTTTTGTGTACCTTTCTTGAGAACCTATTGGAATTTAGTGATATTGTACCAATGTGATCTCTTAAAACTACTTTGATCTTGCAGAGATGGTGAACATATCTGATTTGGGCACATTGTGCAGGTGATTAGCTCTTAATGTGTTGAATTGTCTAATTTATATGACTTCTGAACTGGGGAACCTTCAGGACAATTCTTGGGTGTGTTAAAAAGCTGAAACTGCAGGATGTCAGGCCTGAATGAGGAAATTGGTTATATATGGAGAATAAATGATAACGTTTTATCTATTAGATATGCTAGTACACTAGAGCAGAAGTTAATTTCCAAAAATATTATATAAGAAATCATTGGTTATGGTTGAAGGTTTTCTTTGGCAATCTGAGAAAGATATAGATTTTATTTCACTGCTTAATGTTCAATATGGAATTCATTGATTTTCCTTAAGGCTCAAGCTGAATAATAGTTAATTTATTTTTTTCACAGCATGTGAGTATTGTATTTATTGCTCATCTTAAGTTGCTCGTGAAATGCTGGTGGTGAACTGTCATTAATAAGACATTCAAGCTATTAAATAAAATAACTTAGCCCATTGAAAATCATTTTTATGATACTGATCTGAGGTTAATTGGTGCAGAAATAGCATCTAATGAGGTTACACACTTGTGATTAAATTTCCCAAGATCTGAATCATTGGCAATCTAATTCAGAAAAGATTTGCAAAACCTCTTGTATATGTTGAGTTCTGTAACCAAGACAGCAATTCACACGTGGTCTGCTCAAATGCTTCCTGGCAATCTGATTCAGAGCGAAATGTATAGAAATCTGGTGCACATTGCCTGTTCTTTTTCTTCAGTGAGCTTATCTATTGTCTGTAGTGGGAGATCTAAGAATTAAGCAGAGTTTAGATTAGATTAGATTAGATTACTTACAGTGTGGGAACAGGCCCTTCGGCCCAACAAGTCCACACCGACCCGCCGAAGCGCAACCCACCCATACCCCTACATTTACCCCTTACCTAACACTACGGGCAATTTAGCATGGCCAATTCACCTGACACGCACATCTTTGGACTGTGGGAGGAAACCGGAGCACCCGGAGGAAACCCACGCAGACACAGGGAGAACATGCAAACTCCACACAGTCAGTCGCCTGAGGCGGGAATTGAATCCAGGTCCCTGGCGCTGTGAGGCAGCAGTGCTAACCACTGTGCCACCGTGCTGCCCAGTTGGTAATCGTTATTTTATTTTCCTTTGTAAAAATAACAAAGAAGCCTGGTCACTTTGGTGTTACCCAGGGCCAACAAAATTAATATGCCCTTGGTGTGAAATGAAAACAAAGTACTAGTGAAACCCTGCAAGTCTGGCAACATCTGTGGAGAGAGAAACAAAGTTGATGTTTAGAGTCCGATCTGAACTATTGCCGCACTGGACTCAAAACATTAACTCTGCTCCTCTCTCCAGAGGTGCTGCTAGACCAGCTAAGCTTCTCCAGCACTTTTGTTTATCTTCCAGTTTTCCACCATCCACAATATGGCTTTTAATACATCCTTGCTACTGGAACAAATAACATATACGTTCATCTCAGTTGATGAAACATTTAATTGTTGTTGATAAATATATTGGCAATTGTTTTTAACTATTTTCTAAATTATAATGTTTTTATGCATATTTGAAGTTAATGAGTATTTGTTAATACTTGCAAGTCATGACAGCTAACTTGAGAACACTTCTGATACAAGTTAGTTCCTTTTCGAAATAAATTTAATTTCCGAAGTTAGTTGTAAAAGATATGCCCTTGTTTTTGCATAGCTATTCGATGTGGCCTTCAGTTCCTTGGAAACTTTGTAACTGGCAATGAAGAGTCTAAGCATATTCTGTGGAAAAGTGCCTTTCCAGATCTTTTTCTGTGAGTATCACTTCGAATTTGGTTGTGCAAATTGCTGTTTGGTTGGTCCAGGTTTTGTTTCACTATGGGGTATGAAACTGCCCATTTCACTTAATTTGTTTTCCTCATCAGTGAAAGCACTTGGGACTGAAATAACTCAAAGTCAGTGCATTCCATAAGTTCTCTGAAACACTTTATTTTCTTTTCCTCGTTTGAGTCCATAAGATGTTTCCATCTTGCCTCAGGACCACATGTTATCCTGCTGAGAAGATGGATATTAGAGGCATTGTTAATACTGTTTGAGTCTGTAGACAGGTGTTAAATAGTTGTGCATGCCCTTTGTCAACCTTTGATTTATTATTCTCCTTTCCAATCCTGCCTTTTGACCAATATCTAACTGATATTAATTATAGAAGCTCAGTGAACTGTGTCTGCCATGCCAGTACCCCAGAATGTAATATCCCTCCATAACTGTTTTTAATGTTTCGAGAATGCTTTGATGGTTTATCAAGAGGAGGTTGTTTGCAAAGTTACAGATTTGCGACACAAAATATTTAAGTTGGTTATTTAACTGTTCTCACCTGTGTTTATGTTCCAATGACTGAGATAAACCATTTGGTGAAGGGGGTGAATCACTTCCCAGAACTAATTAAAGAAAAATATGAATTGATCCTGAATTGAAATTGGGGCTCTTTAGCCTTACAAACTTCAAATTGATGCCTTGTTCACACCCCTATCCATTTTGTGAAACATCTTATCAATTGTTAGATGTTAAAAATAGTGATTTTTAAAAAATTGTTGAGTGTAAGTCAAATGACTCAGAAAAATATAAACCTTTAGACTTTTTTTTCTGAAACTTGGACTTACTTATTTTCATGACAATATATCTGATATGAAAAGCATACAAGTAAGAGTGATTTCCTGAACCAGTGTATGAAGTTTCCTGTTTTTAATCTCTCCTAAGGCACTACATGACTCAATCCGATAAGAAAGTTGTTACCTATTGCTGCATGGTTCTGTTCACCTGCCTTAATGCCGAGAGAACAGCTGACCTATTAAACCACACGAAAGGGGTTGAACTGGCTGAAGCTGTTATCAAGATATGCAAGAAAGAACCTGAACTAGACTGGGCGTATGTACTTTTTGAGCAACATTTAAAATGTACTCTTAATTATTTGAGCAGGAAACCATAAGACTTTAACTTGCCTTCAGTTGCTGTTCTACCTCCTAAAACATTAACATCAGCATTACTTTGCATTTTTTAATTCTGTTTCAAAAAATTCTGGAATGGTCAGTGACTTATTAACTTTTAGATTTAATTATACAGTCTCTTGATCGTCGTGAAGAATTTATTGCCATTTTTTGAGCTGGAGTTCCAGAATTGAAGTTCTTTCCCTGTTTTAGAATTTGTCTCTCTTCCCCTCAAAACCACTGACTCCATGCTACAGTAAGTTTTCCTAATATTTGTCATTACTTATACCATTGCAAAGGCTGTTCTCCATGTTGGAGTCCTGACAGTGGATACCATGAGATTTTCAACTGTGGCACAACTGAATCAGTTCAACATTTCAGTGCATACATGAGCTCACAAAAATATTCTATCTGCAAGCAGGAGACATGGGATTGTGATAAGTCACTGATTTGTTTTCCTCTGAGTCACAACTCACTATATTGTCTTGGCTAACCTAACAAAGTTAAAAATTGAACCTGAAATTTTACTTCTGAGTATGGCTCAGCAGTTTGCTGAATAAGCACAATGAGTCATCAGAAAACCATCAGATTTAATATTCTATTTTTTTCCAGTTTTATAAAATCAGTTGTGATTTTTGTGCCAATGACATTGCTAGAATGGAAGTATAAATTGTCAGCTGAAAATGCCTTTCTTTGCCATGCTTCACCCATACAATAGCCAAAGTGTTTTAGTTTCCGATTGTATGTAAAGGACACAGAAACCCGGAGCAGGAAAATGTCATTTGCCTTATTGAGCCTGATCTGCCATTCATTAGGATCATGGCTAACCCTTAACTTCAATACCATGCTTGTACTCTCTCCCCAAAACCTTGATGTCTTGAAATTTACTTTAAGTTTAAAAATCTACTTGTATCTTAAATATATTCAGTGGTTTGACATCCACTGTGTTATGTGGTAGAGAATGCATAAGATCATCTTAATGCTAAATGGTCTACCCTATATTCTGAGACCGTAATTCAATGTTCCAGACCCTCAGCTGGGAGAAAATAGTCTCTGCATCCAGTCTGTTCAGCTCTGTCAGGATTTTGTTTGTTCCAATGAAAACTCCTGTCACTCTTCTAAACTTCAGTGAATACAAGTTTTCTTGTCAACCCAATCTCTCCTCATATGACAAATCTGCCATTCCAGGAATCAGTGTGGTGAACCTTCTTAAACTTACAGCATGGCAAGTATTTCTTAATACCTCAGGTGTGATTTCGCCAAGGTACTGTACGGCTGGAAGACTTCCTTGTTATTGCAGTCAAATCCACTTGTAATAAAGGGCACATTTGTCTTCCTAACTGCTTGCAGCTTGCTTTCAGTGACTGGTGTACAAGGATACTTGGGTTCCTTTTTACATCAATTTTTCTCAGTCCATCACCATTGAAATAATATCAGATATATGAAGAGAGACTGAATCAGTTAGGAAAATATTCATTGGGGTTTAGAGGAATAAGGGGATATTTCATGGAAACCTATACAATCCTAACAGGACTATGCACGCTAAGTGCATGAAGGGTGTTCTGGATGATGGGGGAATCCAGAGCCAGGCATCAGAATCTAAGGATTCAGGGTAGGCTTTTTAGGATTGAGAGGAGAAATTTCTTCACACACAGTGGTGATCCTGAGGAATTTTATGTCACTTCAGTTCCTCTTTGTGTTTCTACTTTACATGTTTTAAGTCCAAAGATATTCCTCTTCACAACTGAAGGGGGGTAGAAAAAGATATATTTATGTTTCCTATAAAAACTTCATTTCTTTTTCCCAGTTTCTTGCCTTTGCTGTGATGATGCCATCTTCAAGGAGTGCCTCTGTCATGTTCTTCCTTTTCCTCAACTGAGGACACTGCCAACCATGGCTGATACTACCCTGAGCTGTGGCTGATCCATTTCCTGCATGTCTGCCCTCACCTCTCCCCAGATTGACAACAAAGGTCCCCGTCTCCTCACTTTTCTCTGCATTCAAAAGATAATCATCCTCCATTTGTGCTAATACCCCAGAATGTCACCACCTAAAACATCTTGCCCTTCACTCTGTCAGCATTACACTGGAACTTCCTTTCCACAACACCCTGATCCTATGCTATTGCACCAAATAGTCCGTCACCACACCCTCCAAATCACCTGTGGAACCTTTTTATATGATCACATTCATTCTTTTACTTCCTCCTCCTCGCTGTTCAGGGGCCCGAACTCACCTTCTAGCCGAAGCAGTGGTTTACTTCTTTTTTTCAATCTCGTCAACTGTATTTGCTGCTCACAATATGGTCATCAGTAGATTGGCGAGATGAAACACAGACAGGGTGACTCTGACAGGCTCTGAGTGACACCACCTCAGTGTCTGTCAGAATGACCTTGATTTGCCAATTGCTTTCCATTTCAATAACCGATCTTCCATGCCATTGTTACCATCCTAGGGCTGCTGCACTGTCTCATTGAAGGTCAATGTAAGCTGCAGTAACAGCATCTTATTTTCCACAAGCACTTTACAGCCTTCAAGGCTCAGCATGAACACTGTCCCTCCACTTTGGTTAACCCTCCCTCCCTGTGTCTTTTTTGCTTTGCTCTGAGCAGAGATGACATTTTATGACCTGTTCTAATCTATTATTCACACACAATTTCTCCTTGGTCACTATTAGCACTAACTTTGTCTTATGGTATAAGCATAAGCATCTGTTCCACTTGTTCCTCCTTCCACTTTGTCAATAGCACATAAACTATCTTTTTCCAAACCCTTTCAGTTCTGAAGAAGAATATTTGGATTGGAAATATCAAAGTTTATCTCTCCATTGATGCTTCCAGACTTGCTAAGTCCCTCTAGCACTTTATATTTTTGTTTCATGCCCTCCTAGTTCTGTATAAGCATTGGCCTTGATGGTACCCAACTTGTCACCACATTCTATCCTGAAAATAACCCATTTATTCCTGCTTTGTTTCCTGACTAACTAATTCTTGATCCACATTAGATTATTATTGACCATGTACTTTGCATTTGCACACTAACCTCTTACACAGGACTTATCAAAAGCTTTTTGAAAATACAATGCATCATATCCATTAGTTCTTCCTCATATATTCCACTAATGACCATCCTCAAATCCTTTCGTTGATTTGTCAAATGTGACTTCCCTATCATATATCCATATTGACTTTGTCTAATTCCGTTAATATTTTCGAATTAACCTATTACCATATTCTTTATAACAGACTCTCTTGTCTTGTGTGTACTACTGATGTTATATTCCTGTTATATTCTGTAATTCCTGTTTTTGCCTTTTTTAAAATATTGTATTAACACTTTCCACCCTCAAATCTGCCAAAACTGTTCCAAAATCCACAAAATTTTGAAATATGGCAACTGTGTCCACTATGTCTTTGGTCACCACATTTTAATACCTTGTGAAGTAAATTAGCAATACAGGATTAGTCGTCAATTTCCCTAGCACTTTGTTTTTTTCTGATAATAATTTCCTTCAATTCCTCATTCACGATAGATGTTGCTTCGCCACCATTTTTGGGAAGTTATTTGTGGTTTCTTCTGTGACAGCAGGACTAAAATAGTTTAATTTTTCTATCGTTTCCTTGTTCTCCATTATTAATTGTTACATATAACTTTAATTACCTGTTTAATGCTTTCCTCTACTTTACAACCACTGTTTGGATGCCTGTACACAACAGCTGATGTTTTTCACCCCTTATTGCTTCGTTGCTCCACCCAGACTGATTTGAAATCTAGATTCTTTCTCATTACTGCACCACTTTTCACTCTGAAAGTATCCTTTGCAAACAAAGCTACCTCACCTCCATTTCCTGCTTGCTCATCCTTCCTAAATATCCAATATCTTTGGATATTCCGATTCGAGCCTTTGTCACCCTGCACCCGTGTGTCGTAGTCACAATCATACCCTACTTGTTTTCAATTATTTGTGCAGTTAATTTGCCCCCTGTATTGTGCTTGCTTTGTGTGTTCAGACACCATATCTTTAGATTTGTCTTTTTAACATTCATTTTTCTGTATAATGAGCCTGTTAGCTGCTATCCCTTGTTTCTTCTGTCTTCCAGTTTTGTTTTTACCTCTTCTATCTTTCACTTCTAACTTTGTTACCTGTTCTTGTGTCTCACTGCTCAGGTTTCCATTCCCCTGTCTGTCCAGTTTAAACATTCCCGCACAATACTACTAAATGCCTCTGTGAGAATATTAATTCAAATATCACTGTGATGCAACTTGACCAGTTTGTAGTTTCCATCTTCCTCAGAATCAGTCCCAAGCCACAAGAATCTAATTCCCTTTCTCCTACTCCATCTCTCTGGCCATGGATTCATTCAGTCTATTCTCCTATTGCTGATCTCGCCAGCATGAGACATTGGAAGTAATCTCAAAATTACATTAGAGGTCCTGATTTTTTAAACTTAATTCTGAGTTCCTTATATTCTTCTAACAGGATCTCATTCCTTTTTTTCAAACTGTCATTGGTTCCAACCTCTGGTTATTCATCCTCCTCCTTCTGAATGCCCATGCAGTAGCTCAGTGACATCCTGGTATTGCATCTCCAGCTGCTTACCATAGAATCTACTATCAGTATTGCTTCTTACCTCAATGTAGCCAAGCCAGTCTTGATGCCACAAGCTTGGTCTTTGCTGAAGTCCCTTAATCCCTTTCTCTCCTCTAGCAGTAGCCAAACTGAGAATTTGTTTAAGGGGGATATGGACCCACAGAACTCCTATACTGCCGCCTAGGCCTTTCACTTAGGTGGCCACTCATTCTCTTTCTGCCTAAATAATCTTTATCAGTGGTGTAACTATCTCAGTGTATATGAAAATCTCAGCCTTGTGGTTGCTTTACAGTGACTAGCTGCTCCTCCAGATCTGAAATACAGATTTTTAAATAGCTGTAGCGGGAAACAGTTCCTGAACACAGTCACCCTGGACACTGGAAATGTCCCTGACTTTCCACATTGCACAAGTGGAGTATTCCAAGGAGCTAAGTTGCCTTGCCATGACTTAGCATTTAATTGCACCTTTTCTGTTTATGTCCTCTCTAGTTTAAATAATATTTAATATACACTAGGGACCTTGCCATATTACTTATCCCTTAAAGATGATTTAACCTAAGTTAAATTTGACTTTAATGATTGCATAGTAGAAATACAACATACCCATCCAAATGCCTTTAAATGTTGCAATTGTAGCTACCTCCACCACTTCCTCTGGCAGCCTATTCCATACACGTACCACCCTCTGCATGAAAATCTTAATCCTGAGGCCCTCTAGTTTTGGACTCTCCCATCCTAAGAAAAAGACTGGCTATTTACCCTATCTGTGCCCCTCATGCTTTCATAAATCTCAAAAAGGTCACCCTTCATTCTCTGACATTACAGGGAAAAAAAACCCTAGTGTATTCAGCCTCTTCCCGTAGCTCAACTCCTTCAGTCGCCGACAATATCCTTGTAAATCAGTTCTGCGCCCTCTCAAGTTTAACAACATTCTTCCTATAGAAGGGCAACCAGAACTGTATGCAGTATTCCAAAAGTGGCCTCACCAATGTCCTGCACAACTGCAACATGACATCCCAACTCATATGCTCAATGTTACAACCAATGAAGTCAAGTGTGTTAAGAGCTGCCTTTACCACCCTGTCTACCTGTGATTCCACTTTCTAAACTTAAAGTCCATCTGAGATTTCTCAGCCCATTGGTCCATCTGATCAAGGTCCCATTGTACTCTGAAATAATCTTCACTGACCGTTACACCATCTATTTTAGTATCATCTGTAAATTTACTTTCTTTATTCAGATCCAAGTCATTTATATAAATTACAAAAAGTCGTGGACCCAGCACTGATTTTTGTGGCACACCACTAGTCACAGGCTTCCAGTCTGAAAAACAACTCTTCACCACCACCTTTTGTCTCCTATCTTCAAGCCAGTTTTGGATCCCATGTGATCTAAACTTACTTGTCAAATATGACCAATTTAATCGCAGGAATAGTTAGTTTGCCTGACTCGCACCAACTTTTATTGATAAACAAGAAAGCAAAAATTTATTTGTAAGAACAAACTTAACTTATGGCAAAATAGATTATTAATTGCAGATATGCGAACTTAAGCTATAGCCCTTTGAATCCAAACCAGCACACATTCATTCACAGATCGAACTAATAAGATGAGCAGTGCAAACAGCTTTGCAAGAATATTGTGTGGAAAATATAGGCAAAAAGGAACAAAGCCTGACTATTAAGAGTTCAAACCACAAGAAACAATGAGGTGACTTTCTCACAGCTTGTTTTTATTTGCTGATGCATTCACATTGTTGACGATTGCTGCGATCCTCAATTCAGTAGCTGGTCTGCTAGACCTTTGACTTTTGTTTGAATTAGACGTCTTTTTATTGGAAAATCTTTCTCTGCTTATTTTCTTTACACTAATGGAGAGAGATCTGGCTTGCTTGCAGGATGTTTGAGATCTGCGTCCTGCTGCTATGACAAAATGGCTGCTTAAAACTAATTTAAAAACTATTACTGGGTAATTAATTCTTTTTTAATCCAAAAGCTAGTGTCTCAAAGGAATCCATTAGAGCCTTAGCAAAAGTTCCATGCTCTTGTGTAACAATGCAAGAACATCGCACAGTTCTACTTTTGCTTTGAGTTTTGTTTTCAAGAAACTTTCTATTGGCAACACAGTGAGCCAAACCTCCATTTTCTAGTTTATATTTCCAATTAAGTATATGTAGTCATTGCACAGTCCTCATAGAGTTGGGTATTCTCAGAAAGTAAATCTGAAGACCATTAAATGACATTTTAGATGCATTGACATGTTGAATCACAATAAACAGAGAAAATCTGTGGATTAAGGAAAAAAGGAAAACACTTCCATTCATCTCGCACTTTTTATAACCCTTTGGACATCCCAAAGCATTTTTGTGCCATTTTATACCTTTCAAGTATAATCATTATTATAAGTAGGCAGTGGGACAAGCAATTTACATACAACAGTTCCCAAAAGGCACAATATGTTAACGACCAGATAATCTGTTTTTGTGATTTGATTGGAACATTGACCAGGATTCCTGGAATAACTTCCCTACTTTTGAATTATTACTGTATATCCACATGAAACATTAGATGATTTAATTTAGCACCTCATCTGAAAGGCAGCACCTCTGCCACTGCAACCTTCGTACTGAACTGGAATGGTAAGCTTGACTTTTGGGCCTGAACTGAGCATTGAATCTGCAATTGTCTAACTCTGTGGCATGAGTGAACCAAAGCTCTCATGGGATAAATAACTTGACTGTAATTATCTTTCCCTGTTTATTTTTATAGCCAACTTTGTAAATTAGTACAATATTTTTGAACTTGCTGATAACCAGTTAGCATTATTGGGGACAGCAATTTTTTTTTTGTCAATTTAGTCTCCTTAAAAGGTACAAGCATGTGTTGTACCACTTTCGGAAAATAACCACCACCAAAATATGTAACTAATGATCCAACAAATATGCTGGTATTATTCTCTTATCAAACTTTATAATTAGCTTTCTTGAGCTACTATTGTTTTTTCAAATAAATGTTCATTTATCTGATCTAAAGTACGCAGAGACAAATTGTTTGAAACTTCATTAAAAAGAAAATTTATGTCTGATTACACCTTTGAAGTTTATTGTCTTTATGCTTTTAGTTTGTTGTGTTTCTAAATCAGGACAGGATTTAAACCGTTAATGATGGGATCCTGGGGAGTGTTGTCAAACAGTGAATCCTAGGGGTGCAGTACATAGTTCCTTGGAAATGGCGTCACAGGTAGACAGGGTGATAAAGAAGGCACAAGTGAGAACTGCAGATACTGGAGATCAGAGTCAAGATTAGAGTGGTGCTGGAAAAGCACAGCAGGTCAGGCAGCATCCGAGGAGCAGGAAAATCGACGTTTCAGGCAAAAAGGCATTTGGCACGCTTGCTTTCATCAGTCAGAGCACAAATTGCAGCATCATGTTACAGCTGTACAAGACACTGGTAAGGCCACATTTTGAGTACTATGTAGAATTCTGTTCACTGTTCCATGGGAAGATATTATTAAACTGGAAAGGGTGGCAAAAGTATTTACAAGGATGTTACCAAAATTAGATGGTTTGAGTTATAAGGAGAGGCCAGATAAGCTGTAATTTTCTTCCCTGGAGCTTAGGAGGCTAAGGAGTGACCTTTGTTTTTAAAGAGTTTTAGGAGAGGCACAGATTAGATAAATGGCCATGGTCTTATCCCTAAGGTGGCGGAGTCTAAAACTAGACAGCTTAAGGGGAAATATTTCAGAGGAACTTGAGGGACAAAATTTTCATAGAGGGTAGTGCATGTATGGAATGAGCTGCCAGAGGAAATGGTAGAAGTGAGTACAGTACCAACATTTAAAAGATAATTTGGACAGGTACATGGATAGGAAAAGTATTGAGGGATATGCACTAAATGCAGGCAAATGGAATTGGTTCACTTTAGGAAACCTGATTTGGCATGGATGAGCTGGCCTGAAGGGTCTGTCTCTCTTCTGTATGACTCTACGACCAAGTGATATCTGCTATTTCACTCCTGATCGGAGCTCTAATTTTAAGATTAACTGTCAACTTCTATTCTACAGCAGTGGTTTGGGAACAGAAATCTCCTGACATACAAATGATAGCCTGCTGTAAGGCTTTAGGAAACTTTATTCTATGAAATAATGATTATGTTCTACTGCAGTGTAAGTATTATATAAGTTGTACTATGTAAAATCTTGTGATCGCTTTGAAAGCAGACTGAAATCTGACAAGCTCCAAGAAAACTAGTCTTTCTAGTTGGAGCTTGCGAACAGTGTACTATATTTAGTACTGTGTGCACCAACATATTATGTAGAACACCTCGAGTTTTCACATCAGATTTTAAAACCAGTATTTATGTTTGTCAATGTTGCAACAGCAATATATCTCATTTTACTGAAGAGCTCCTCTGTCTATCCAGTATCTGTAACCAGTATCGGTACTATAGTGAGGTTGAAACTAGTGTTGCTGCTCTAAGTTATTTCTATGTACAAACTATGTAAATTACTATTCGAAAAATTTAAAGTTTTGCAAAGATTTGCTTTGAAAATATGGTTCTTCATATTTGACCTCTGATCAGTTTAATATATACAAACATGTAAGTATGTTTGAACGCCCATTGTTAATTACTCCTTGCCTAGTTATAAAGGCATGAACTGTCCATATTACTCTTCCCCCATTATATGTATCGAAAGAATATTACCAAAGATTAGCAAATTTCATTATTTAAGAACTCTCTGCTCTGGACAAGGCTTAACCAGTCAGTTATCAGCACAGAAAATGAGCTTCATACTGTGTGCCCAGCTTGTTTAAAACAAAATCTGCTAGCAGCGGGAGGTTTACCCTGCAGGTTTTGTTGATGAATAAGGCTGATTGGTACTCGAGGTACTATGGACTCACTTAGCTATAGGATCAGATTACTGACTCTGATTCGGAGGCTTCTTATTGGTGGGCAAGTCATGATGATCAGGCAGCTTAATCCTGAAGATCCCCAACGAAGATATTTAAAGTGTCAACAACGGCAATTTTGGAAAGAGAGAGTTCATGATGAGATGCCATTTTTTTTTGAGAAATTACTGAACAAATTTAATTTGCTTTCCTTCAGATTAATCAGATTAAAATTGTGCCAGGCTCTGGTCCCTAACTGATTAATGGTGTTCTGGTAACCAGAAAGAACTGTCATATATATAATGTGTATCTCATTCACTCCACCTTATCTTCTGCCTGTTCCATCTCAGTGATGCTGAAATCAGGAACTACACTTCTCATGCCTCCTATGCTATGTTTATCTACCTGATTTTAGACTAGAATTTGATGTTACAAACTTTCACATATAATAATATATGAATACATTCACTGAACACCCATTTCAATAAGAACAACCTTTCTATATAATTGATATTACAATTGGTATGAATACCTTTTTAAAAAAAACTCTGCTTTACAAGGATATATTAACAATTAAGCTACAACATATTTTTGACCGACTGCAGCGGTTTCTTGTTCCTATTTGATATTTTAATATTGAAAAGCTGCACTTTGTTCCTGTATCATTAAATAATTATATATTGCAGGCTGCCATGGTAATACATTGTTGTTGTGCTTCAGATGCAATGCTTTGGCAGTTCTTTTCCTTGTTTAAATAACTTTTAGTTTCTGATGTATGTTTGTTTAGTTTTTCTGGTAAATTAGATTTTATTTTGATTGGCCTTATGAAAAGTTATAGTTGAGGCCATGACAGTAACTCCACTTCATTACTAGATATTCACCCATGTCCCTGTGCTTAATTAAAAGATATTTAATTGAGAAGTGATATTTTTCTTCAAGCATCTGGCCACCAGACTGAAGCTGCCATCTTTGTGGCCTTTTTTTTTGCTTGAATAGAATGTTTTCGTGCTTAATTCTTAGCTCCCAGAACCTCCAAATGCTCTTTTTACATTTTTTTTGGTTTTCTTCCTATCTCCTGTAAAAGTGCTAAACTCATGTTGGCAGGGAGTTTGAGCTTTCATAGCAGACCAACAGTACCTCGTCATATAGTTGCTTCTCATTCTAAGCTGACATATTGTTGGAAAACTACTTTCTCAGTGCATGGTGCTGCCAAATGTGATCTGATATCCAGCAGCAACCGACAGATTACTGTCCGGATTAATGACCCCTGCTAATGTTTCTTTTTAACTCATTCACTCCACCTTTTCTTCTGCCTGTCCCATCTCAGTGATATTGAAATCAGGAACTACACTTCTCATGCCTCCTAGTTTAGACTAGAATTTGATATTACAATCTTTTAAACTGGTCCTAGTGAAAACTTGATGACTGGAGTGCCCGTATTTAAGGAGATTAGTAAAAGAGCCAATGGGATATCATTTTAGCACAAAGTGTTTATAATTTGAAATATGTTACCTGGTAAAGTGGTAGAAACAGATTTAGTAGAAGCTTTCAAAGGAGAATAACATCTCAAAGGCGAAGAAGTAAATTTTGTCAGGATAAGTGGAAAGGTTTGTGGAGTGGGACCAACTGAATTAATCTTTGACAGAAATGATATAGAGGTAGTGGACTGAATGACTTCATTCTGCGCTGTGCTATGTTAAAGGAGTATTGATCAGAACTATCAATTTAACTTTTGTTTAGATGAAGATATTTATTGGAAAGAATCACAACTCATCTGCTTTATATTGCAATAATATGAATATTTGAGTTTAAATAGTAGGGATTTGAGCTAAAATATTTTGGCATAGATTTACATTATGGAATTTTCATCCGTTTATGAAATACAATTGCATTCAATTCATTTTTGGTGGTGATGTCAGCCATTGGCGATTAAGCCACATTTTGGCTGCACAGATTGCACACCAATTGAGGGCAATATAGAGTTGAATCCTCCCTGAGGGAAATAACTATGTCAAGGATTTTAAATGACCTCTTACTTTTGAAATCAAGTTGGATTTTAACTAAAATCATTGTGGTCTTGCAGGAAAATTAAAATTGTGTAACTTCAAATGATATAATCTGGCAAAAATATGTGCAGTCTTCTAAATATTCATTCATCTGACCAGAGGACTTGAAGAAAACATTGAATCAAAATATTTCAATTGAATTTTAAAAGTAACATACTTAAAATTTAAGAAAAACATTGTGCCACAAGCAAATGTGCCACAAGCAAGCAACAGTCCTTTTTCAAATGTATGCATGCATCAGACTCTTAATAGAATTCCTTAGTGCAACAAAAACTGGTCATGCACAGCAAAGGAAAATTCAGGAGAACACTAGTTGTAGCTCAGTGACATAGGAAATATAGATGGTGCACATAGTACCAAGTAAATAAATGACAAATCTTTTACTTGATTTCCTGTAAGTTGTATTTGTTTCAAAAATAGGCATTTGTAAATCTAAAGTTTTGTTGCAAATATCTTGGAAGTATTTCAGTTTAATGTGACTGTTCGTTCTTTGTTGTAGGATTTAAAGAAGCTATCATTGAAGAATGTTGTGTTAACAAGTTAAAACCTTACAACTTAATATTTTCTTTTCAGATTTCTGATTGTGACAGACCAATTTCTGAAATGTCCAGACTTGATGGCGGAGTTGTACATAAAATTGAATAACCACGAAAGGTAGGACAAAAGTTCCCTTTGGAAAGCTGCTTTACGATCTTTGGTCCTAATTGTTCACGTCTTGATATTTCCAAACCTACCTGTTATTTCTTTATACTTTTACAGATAACATCAAATTCTTACAATTTTGGGTGTTTTTCTCAATTTGCTGTAAAAGTGTACTTTTTAGATTGCTCTGGTTCAATATAATGCCAAAGTACTTGAGTCAGGTTGACCTCCGAAGCTGTAATTTTAAATCTCTGTGTCAAACAGGATGATTACCCTAACAAAGCTATTGTACCCACTGCTGATTGACCATGATTTTCACGTAGAAAGTCTACCTTTAACTTTTTGTTGCCTTTTCATATAAACTGGGAGATTTACCCTTTGTACAATAATAATTAGCAATTAGACTATGCAGAGTAAATTGTGATTTTTCAATAGTTCAAAACTTGATTTCCCACACAGTCCCTTGTGTCCTCTGTTACTGACTCTGTTGAATTGTGTGCCTATTTGGAAAAATCTAAATAGTGCTTGTTGTGAGAATTTTCAGTGTTGGGTGTCTGCACAAGGGCAGAAGGAGTTTTGCTGTGCCTTCTCCAAAAGGACAGTTCATTTATTCCCATAAACCTGCTGTGATCATTTTCTCTGGGGTGTGTGGAAGCTGTGCTCCAAAACAGTACTTCTCAGAAATTGGAAGGGAAACCTGAGTCTTACAAGCAGGTGAGAAAGAGGACACACCAACTTCTGTATTCAACTTTAATATGGATATCCTTCCCACTTCAAGATGTTAAAATGCCTTTGTAAAGTGAAAATGTATTCCTTGATGAAACAGATTGTTTGTCCACTTTTTTTCGATTACCCATCTTGTATTTTCCCTAAAAATAGCCATTTTCTGTATATGTTTTTTAATGTGATTCTTGCTAAGCTGTGATAGTTTTAAGGAAAGACCATATTTTTGGCAGTTAGTCGAATTAGATTAAATTCTGCTTTTATCTCAGAATAATGTAATTAGTTGAAATCTGATGTAGGAAATTTGAAAAAATAAATTTTAATAAGTCTATTTTTACAAATGTTTGCAAGATAAATTTAAAACAGAACAAGACTGTACATTATATTAGTGTTCATAAATCCCTTTGAAGTTATTATATATTGAAAATAATTGGATATGTATTATTTTGCTGTTAGTGATATCTCATATTGACTTTATCTATAATAGGTGCTTTGCAGGAACTTTATATATAGTGAATTTTCAGTAGGTGTTGCAAAGTTACAGCTCTGCCTAATAATCTTCTGTTTCAGGATTGTTATATTGGATCTGATTTCTGTAAAGTTAAGTGAGACACTGGGATGTCCAGCTGGCAGTGGTGACTTGAGTGCTCTTTTGAAGATGATGCAATTCTTGGCAAGCTGTTTCCTAGAAAAATGCACGGCAGTATTGAAATTCACCTCTGCTACTGAGGAAGAGAATGAGGTATGATAGAGATTTAACCCACTTCCGCCGAATCAGGTTGAAAAAGAAAGCTTTAATTTCATAGTGCTGTTCACATTGTGTACAGGGCTTCAAATAATTGTCTTATTGCCAGCTTGTGAAGAGGGCGATTTGGTGGTGTTTGGCTGTAGTTTGAGCAAGACCACTTATTTAGATGTATTGCAAGGATTCACTAACAATTGCTGTGATCAATTTAACAAATAATTCTAGTTGATAATTATTGTTTCTCATTGCCAAGTTACAGTTATGAACATAGCTGTTCTATCAAAACATAGAACAAGTGTGTTGATTTTACAGAAATATTTTTATATTTGTTCTTTGGTGATTTGATGGGTGACACATGCAAGGCAATGTAAATTACATGTTCTAAGGTTCCCTGGAGGTATTATGTTGAACCCTAATTCTGTCATTTAGTTTTTGACATTATTCATATGTTGAGCTGATAACTTAGGGGTCTCAGATATTCTCCCAGGAAGTTAGAGAAGAGGAAAGCTCTTGCTGGCCCCGCAATTACTAATACTTACCATTGTGGGATTTGAATTCATGAAATTCTGGTTTTAGTCCAGCACCATAGCCAGGTCATGTAGTGTCAGCACAATTACATCTCCACCAAATTTTGGTGCTCTGACCAGGATTCTATCCTCTCCTGACACCTTGTTGTTCTTTAGAATGGTTTTCTCTACCTCATGCCAGGTTTTGGTTATGTTGAGTTGGTAGTGCCAACGTCCTTACTGAAGCTATGACAGCATGAATCTTAGAGTAAACCTGATCAGACAAAGGTCCTTTACCAAACAACCCTGCCACAATGGACTGCCCCTCCACTTCCCAATGATCAAAATCTACAAAGAAGCTTTGAACATTGTGGACCACTTGGGATCCTAATGTCAACAAGGACAGACAATGTAACATTCAACATTGCCTTCAATGTGCCAGGGCAGATTTTAGTTCCCCTAAAAAGCATCTCAAACCACAAACTGAGAGCAGTAGTGATACCTGCACTCCTGTGTGGTTCAGAGCCATGGCCTACATAGCGTAGGGATCTCAAAACCCCAGAGAATTTCCACTAGAATTGCCTCTGCAAATTCTTTAAGTGTAGGTGCATTATGTCAGTATTCTTACTCAGACATTGAAGCATTGGCCATGTTTGAGCTTTGAAAGGTCAGACTACTTCATCTGCATGTATGACATGAGATTCCCAAAATAAACCCTCCACTTGGAGCTTCAACACAGTAAGCAAGGCACAGGGAAAATGTTTCAAGCACACACACAAAGCCTCCTTGAGAAATGTGATGTTCCCATTGCTACCTGGGAAATATTGCCCCAAGATTGCTGAAGTGGAGAGAAAGCATCTGGGACCTGTAAAGCTGTACACCTAAAGTCTCCTCGACAACACAAGCTGAAATTGAGACTTGACGGAGAACGAAACACTTGGCAACGCATTTCCCCAACCACTGCTTGCTCCTCTGTGACAGAGACTGTAGGTCATACATTGGACTCTTCAATCATCTAACAACTCCTTTTCAGTGCATCCCCAATTATGAGGAACTATCTAAGAAGCAAAGATGATGACCAGGAGGCAACATATGGATGAGTACTTTGTACAAATAGCAAGACAGAAAACCCGTCTCATTCTATTGACAGCTGATCTTGAATATTCTTATACAAATACAACATCTAATGTCTAGCTGTTTTTTTATTACACAGAGGTATATATCTTCATATTATGAAGTCATACAGCATGGAAACAGACCCTGATGTCCAACCAGTCCATGCCAAACATAATCCCAAACTAAAATAATCCCACCTGCCTGTTCCTGGCCCATATTGCTCCAAACCTTTCCTGTTCATGTATTTATCTCAATGTGTTTTAAATGTTGAAATTGTATCCGCATCAAGACTAATTCATACTATCACTTGTTCTGCTCCGTTAATCCATAATCCCATAATTTGTCCTTAACACTGCATAATTATTTGCATTACTATTATCTACCATTCTAGATCCATGTTTGAAATGCATTGGACACCTAAGCTATCCATTATAGAATTTAATTTTCTACACCACCAGCACCAGTCTCTGGCCATTAGTAAGATGGAATTTTTTTCTGGTCTTTCAGACTGAAGAATAGACTAGGGATTTTGGTATGCCTAAAAAAAAATGAACCAGAGCTTCCTATGCCAGAATTTTTTGTTCTTACGCAATGACAGAAATATATTTAGATAGACTTTTTACCTTTCCACCACCCCTGTTTATTCCAAAGGCTGCCTTTGCGAGATGCTCACTTTTTAATATCCTGGTTTTTCACATCTGCTTTGTGAAAGATGCTAATCCACATGTGCTGAAGCCAGGATCATCAAATGCCGCCTCTTTCTCCATATCTTTCCCAATTCTAGAAGGTTTAAATACATTCCCAACTCTGCGTCCTATTCCTCTCTAGATGCTATGACTGACTACTTGATTTCCCTGGACAACAGGGTGTTTGGAAGTTTTTCAAAGTCTGTTTTCTTTACACCGGTGAGACTAATTGAGGTACTGCATAAGACACATTCAAACCTGACTGAAATTGAACCTCTGATACTCTGGCACTACCTGTGACTATGAAGAAACTGTTAGTTGCCAGTTATCCTGGTCATAGTTGCTTTTAAAAGCTGGTGTATGCTTCCACAGACTGGAATTGTTTACGGGAAAAGGAGTTATTTTTTGATTAACTTATTTTTCCTTCCTCCTTGTATAACTGTGTACTTCAATCTTAAAACAGAACAGTTCATTTGCCCTTTATTATTGAATGGGCTTTATTAAATCATTTGTCACAACGACAAATTAGAATTTGGTCGATACATAGAATCAATATGCTACTTGGAAAAAAGATCAACTCTATTTGGTTTCGCTTTAAATTTTGACAAGAATGATTTTGCTGTAAAATTATTTTGAAACTTGTGTTTCTAGAAGCACGATTCTCTAAATCTATAGTTTGGGATACTTATTTAATTATAAAATGTCTCTTCGTGATTTGTCTTTTGAACTCATCGTCTGCTTTTTCTCTGTGAATCATTTTTAGGTGTGCAACACATAATTTATCCTTTTGATTTTTTTTTGTTTTGCATAGGAAGCCCTCATTGTAATCAGGCTCCTTGATATTCTTTGTGAAGCAACTTCAAACTATGAAAAGTTCAGTTATTTGCAGAATTCACCTGGTCTGCTAGAAACCGTTGTTGGTAAGGACAAAGGAAAGATAAACTTTCTTGCAATTGTTCCACATTTCTGAATGGTGTTGAGAAAGTTACTATCAAAAGAAATAAAAAGATATTTGTTCTGAATTTTACATGGCATGTTTAATTGTTACTTTGTAATTATTGCAGTGATAGTTTTAAAATATGAAACTTGTTTAATGGAGACTATAATCAGATTCATAAACCAACAGAACAAACTGTTGGGAGGTGGAATAGTTAGGACCAGGATATGAAAGATTAGAGTTAAGACTGAGTCCAGTGACCATTCTTCAGATCTGCGTTTCTCCAGCAATTTCTGTTTTTATTTTACATTTCCAATATGCACAGTTCTCTGTTTTATTTTACTGTAAAATATTAGTTGTAATCTTATTTGAGTTAGGATCCATGAGCTATTTCACTTAAAGCTTTGCCGACATTGAGTAGTTGGCCAAGAAAGTGAGCCACGTGGAATATGAATCCTTGGAGAGTACCCAAGTTGTGCAGCAATTATTTTGCTAATCCAATGACCTGAAAATATAAAAAGGGCAAAAGACTAACAGAGAACATTATAAGAACAATAAAACGTTATTCATCATCTTCCATAAATTGAGCAAAATTATTGCAGTGATACATATTGCTTTGATGTAGCGACAAATGCATCATTACTAACAGACTGATAATATTGGCCCCTGTTTTTGCATTCAGATAACTTCGGATAATATAGAACAGGCATTGAGGTCATTGATTAAAATGGAAAAGTCACAACAATAGCAAAAACTGAAATTTGGAAGAAGCAAGGCTGGATTGATGGTGAATTATTTTAGGTTATAAAGCTTATTTATGCTGGAGGCGAAAGTTTACATTTTGTTGTTGTAATTGTAACTGAGAGGCTATAAGTGTTATCAAGGAGCAACGTCTGGCAATTTTACCTTATAGTTAAACACTGAAATCAGCATGTTGATGTCAAGTTTTCTTTGCTCCTCCACAAGTCTTGCTGCATTGATGTCTTAATGAAGGCTCAATGTTAAAACATTTGAAAGTCTACTGTATTTGCTCACTCCATACTCACCAAGTACATCAAAATAAGCTCACATTTGAATATTCAAATATAAATTAATTCTTAAAGGCCTGATAAGTCTTAATTAATGTCAACATTCTCCTGTTGTGTTGAAGATGTATTTTTTTTACGGTGGAGAGTCTTATTGCTTTGGGTGTTCATTGTTTTACATTTTTAAAAATGTAAAACATTGATTTTTTTTTCCTTTTATATCTCAACCTCTCTGGATATGGTTTTCTGAACCAGATTTTGCATTGTATTTCCTGCTGCAGTTTTTGCATCTTATTCTTCAGTTTGTTTGGATAAGAACATGTAGTATTCATGCAAATCCACACCCTGAAGAGGGCACCACTCTGTTTTGACTGATTTACAATTGTCAGGCACAGTGGAAAAGCTAACTTCAACACTGTACAATTATAGTCAGTAGGGAGTTTGTTCGCATTTGACTGAAAAATCCTGACCAATACCACTGCACTGGACCACATGGATTTTGTTAAAAGTGGTCTAAACAGAATTCTTCGGATAAAGCTGAAGCATAACAATTAGCAGATTACTAGAAGCTTGTTAAAGGTAATAGAACAGTGGAAAGAAATTGAACAATGACATTTGATAACTGAATTGAGGATGTGTACTGACAATTGTGCCTTTTAAAGATTTTTTAAGACACAGCAATACCTGACAGAGAAGAAATAACTTGCATTCACGTATCACTCTTAATGAATTCAACACATTCCAAAAATGGAAAACAAAACACTGTACAGCCAATGAGGTGCTTTGAGTGTAGTTAAAGTTTTTAATGTAGGGAATGTCACAGTCAATTTGCATCCAGCAACTTCCCCCAAACAGTAATGGGAAGATACTGATCAGTCTGTCATTGTCATCTTGATTGTGGGATAAAAATCAGCAAAAGCACTGGAGAGTTCCACTTGCTTTAGCTTCCTTATAAAATTATGAAATTACCTTTCTAAAAGATAGGGCAGTGTTTGTGTTTAGTGCATAACTTTTTTTTCAAACAATACACTTAATCTAACAAGGAAGGAAACCCTTTGTGAGTAGTGAAGTAGAACATGCAAGTGATCTAACAGTGAATGAATTTTTGAGAAGGAGTGGGTCTTAACCATTTATTTCTATTTTCTTCTTTCATATTGTTTGATTTTTTTTATTTAAAACGTGACCAGATTAAAAGCAAAACTTAGCAGATAAAACCCAATGGCTCAGTGCCAGGGACCCAAGTTCAATTCCAGCATCTGGTGAATGTGGAGTTTGCACATTCTCCCTGTGTCTGCGTGGATTTTCTCCGGGTGCTCTGGTTTCCTCCCACAGTCCAAAGATGTGCAAGTCAGGTGAATTAGCCATGCTAAATTGCCCATTGTGTTAGGTGCATTAGTCAGAGGGAAATGGGTGTGGGTGGGTTACTCTTCAGAGGGTTGGTGAAGACTGTTTGGACCGAAGGGCTTGTTTCCATACTGTAGGGAATCTATTCTAATCTAAACCTACAGTGGCAATAGAAAGCGTTTAAGCACAAAATGGAAAGGGTATGTATTGAGGTAAGAGGGATAAAGGGAGTAATTTGGATTCTATGGGTGAATGTGGAAATCAAATTAAACTTTAAATTTAAAGTAAAAATTACCACCTCACATTAAATATAATTAAGAGAAATATGGATTTAGAAGTTGAGGGAACAAATGCCAAAACATTCAGATCGTAATATACATGTTAACGTAACATAAAAACATTAGCAGTTTTAGATCTATTTTTAACTGTTTACTTAAAATTATATGTATATAACTAGTACATATATTGCAAATTGTTAAAAGCATTATGAAAAAACTGCAGGACCAATAGAGAGGCCATAACTGGCAAATGAAGATTGGAGAAACATAATGCGTTTTGACACTAAAATGGCATTTTTATTTAAGATTGAACACATTAATGCAAATATGAGACATCATATTAATATTTTCTCTTGAATATCACATCCTGTTCTAGATCTTTTATATCAGACGCATCTTGCAGGCAAACAGCAACAGAATGTTTTCAGCATAAACCAATCTTTGTCATTCACTGACCAGACCTTCCACCCTGCTGTTGGTTTTAAAGCTCATTTGATCCATCTCATTGGGAATCTTTGTTATCACAACAATGAAAACCAAGATAAGGTGAGAATTTTTAAAGTAAGGCTTTTGTTTATAAAAAAAAGGCTTAGTTGTGTTTCTGAATTATACTGGAGACAGTAACGTCTGATTCAAGGAAGGACAACACCATTTTAATTTTATTATTCAAGATCTTCAAGCCATTGCAACAATGTGTTTCATTGTGTTCTTATGTGAGCTCTTCAGTTCTTAAAGAAGGAAAGGATTTCCTTCCTTGCATCTTAGTAACTGTTGCATCATGTAACAATAAACATAATGTATGATGGTAAGGCCAAGAAGGCTCCAAGCTGCATAGAATCCAATTTCATTGTAAAACACTAACACAAGATCACAGAAATTACAGTGACATTGCAGCTTAACTCATGCTCATCTATGTATTCGTTCAACTGTTTCACAACCTTCCCCATTTGACACACCAAAAGCATTTTTTCCAATTTCCAACTAAACATAATGTGTTAACACTATTAGCTGAAACATTGAACAAAAGGCATCCCCTTTATGACTGACTGTATTTCAACACCATCTTTTCCTGAAGTCCGTTTCTCAACAGATCCATGTGTTGTGAAGATGTCTCAAATTGCTGAGCTGGTCATTCAGTGTGGTTTAAAACAAAAACAGCAAGAAGACTGAAGTCATTCTTTCACCAACAAAAACAAAGAACAGGATGAGTGACAACATCCCAGAGTTCAAAGCACTGAAAGAATAACTGACCACTGAACATTATTTCTTTCATGATACCTTCAAGTGAGTAGAAGATCTGACAATAAAAGACCCCTGCATGGTGAAGTTGCATTTGTCAAAGAAGTGAAGAGTGTCATCATTCAGTTGAATATCAGAACAAAATCTTGAGATTCCTATGCCATACTTTCTATTCTAGGACAAAGAGATGAATCAATTTTCAAGAAGACTGTAATAGATAAATTGACTTCTTCACAGAATGCACAAGATGCCAGTTACAACACTGGCTATTAAGTGCTATTAAGCAACATTTGCTCAGCAATAACCTGTTCAAAGATGCCCAGTTTGGGTTCTGCCAGGGCCACTCAGCCCCAGACCTCATTACTGCCTTCATTCAATTATGAACAAAAAAGCTGAATTCCAGAAAAAAGGTAAGAGTGACAGCCATTGACATCACAGCCGCATTTGCTTGAGTATGGCATCAAGGAACCCTAGCAAAACTGGAATTAATGGGTATCCTACCTAAGGGCATTTTGGGTCAGGGAGACTGCAGTCGTTCAAAAAGGCAGCACACTACATCCTTCTCAAGGGCAGCTAGAGATGGGCAATAAATGCTGGCCCATGTGAGTGAATACATTTTAAAAAAAAAGTGAAGAGTCAACAATAATCTCTTCAACCATTGCACTGAAAAGCATCCAAAAGCCGTCATTAACCATTTTGGATGAAGGAATAAATAAGAAGAACTTCTGAATCATTGACTGGCACATCTAGTAGTGTCCCTGATTTTCTGGGCTCTTGTACAAAGTAAAGCATCATTCCAGTTTTGCAGTCTGGTTGAAGAACCTTACTGCATATATGGAGTGTTCTGTTCCCTGTAGTTTTGGGCAGTTTCATCAGACACACCTTGCATGCTGCCAAGTGAAACAGCAATACCACCGCCTCCTTATAGTGAAAACTACTCGAACTTCCCATCCCTACTTCAACATGTAATACCCTCCTTATTAGTACTGCCAGTCATGCAGTCAGACTTCACTGAAGAATAGCTGAAAAGTTCTGCCCCTTTGATTGGAAGTGTATCACATGAATTATGATATATAGTATCTAGAACTTGAGTCAGGTTCTAGTTGGTCACATCCTTGCCAACTCAACACATTTCTCCGATGCTGCAAGATGTAAATCTGGTCCTTAATAACTTTACGATTGTAGATAATTATGACTTAATTACAGTCTTCATGAGTGTGGCCTCTCAGATGCTGGATCTTGACTTTTGACAGCTCAAGGCAGATGGCCTTTTCAAATGGAGCCCTGAAACAATTCTGTACCAGTGTAACTCTATCTTGTTTACCATCCAAGTGCTTTCATTAGTATTGAAGAGTCCTGAAGAGGTGGGGACCGCTGAGCTGATGTGAACATGCTGCCACTTCAGAATTTACCTCACATTGCCTTATTTTGGGTAAGTCTTCATTACTTCACACCATTTTTGAGCCTGTTGAAGATAGCAGTAATTTCGGATTCAGAAACAAGAAAACTTTACTATCAGAATTTTTGACTTTCAATATGACCACATCATCATATTTTGTTGTAAGACCAACAATATCTACTTGACCAGTGGTCAAAGACCATTATTTCTGCTTTGTACTATTTGCTGAACTCTCCTTTTATTCTGAGGGTGATTTATATAATTTACTTCTAAAGGATGTTCTCTCGTTGTAGAATTGCTGATGGTAGCCACATCTGTCATGGAATGCCCTATCATGAACTATCTTGTCACCCATGATTCTTCCTTGCATTACAATATCAACACTTCAAAATAATAATTCTTGCTTTTTCTCGCTTTTGACTAAATTCTTGTTGGGCAAGGGTCTTAGGGCCTAAATCACTCACTGGCTCAAACCAGGCCTCAGTCTTCCATTGAATCATCCATTCCCACCCGTTGCCATTATTTTGCATTCGTCCGTTCTTGTGCACTGACTCACTTGTTGGAAGGTCAGCCCTTGTTATGACTGAAATAAATCAAGGATGCTACTGTCAAATATCCAAAAGACCTCATCTCTCAAGCTGAGTCTTTGCATGAATTAGTGACATTATACAATTCTTTGGGATCTACTGAGATTACTGAATGCTGAGACCCGTGGGCTGACTGTACAGATTTGACACCAAAATCCTCAGGACTGACTGAACGTCTGCTTAGGTTTCATCAACACTTAGCCTGAAAAGGATCTCTTTGGTATTTGATCCGTTGCATACAAGTACTTACTCACCTGGAGCTGTTGCTGTTTCAATTGGAGATCTGAAATGATTCTATACCTGTGTAACTCCATCTTGATACCATCCAAGAGCTCTCATCAGTATTGAGAAGCCCAGAAATGATAGGGACTGTTGAAGTGGTGTAAGCATGCTGCCCTTTAGGATATACCTCACTTTATCTCATTTTGGGTAAGTCTCAAGTATTTCACATCCTCAGAAAAGCTATTGGGAAAATATCTTTGGAAAATCTTCTTTTGAATCCTTTTGCCTCTGTTCCTCAGATTCTTCTGGAAAAAAAAACTATGTATCTTAGACTGATACCTCAGTCCTGGTCACCAGTTTTCGTCATGTTCTTCTAAGTTCTTTGGATGTGAAAACAAGCTAAGTCTAGCCATCTTAAATTGCTTCATCAATAATCTTCCTTCCATCATAAGGTCAGTGGTGTGGATGTTTATTGATCATTGAACAATGTTCAACACCATTCATGACTCCTTGGATTCTGAAGCGGTCCATATCCAAATGCAGCTATATCTAGACAATATCCAGGTTTGACCTGACAAGTGGCAAGTAAATATTATGCCTCATGAGTGTCAGGCAATGTCGATCTGCAACTAAAGAAAATGTAACTTTTGCCCCGTGTATTCAAGGCATTACTACCACTATTCTCCCACTATCAACATTCTGAGGGTCACCATTGACCAGAAGTCGAACTGGACTAGTCATACAAAAGTGGTTGCAAGAGCAGGTCAGAGGCTGGAATTCCTGCATTGAATAACTCACTTGTTGACTTCCCATAGCTTGCCATAGAGTGTGATGGTATTCTCCCATTTGTCTGGATGAATGCAGCTTCAGCAGCATTCAAGAAGCTTGACGCCATCAAGTGCAAGGTAGCCGGCTCTCCTCCACCAGCACATAACAGCAGTACAAAATGCACTGCAGAAATTCACCAACTCTTCTTCAAAGGCACCTTCCAAACTCATGGCCACTATTGTCATATTTTGTGTCTGTAATGTAACAAATGGCCCTCCAACAAATCACGACCCCTGGCAAATTGAGTTAAATGTGGCTTCCTGTCAATTAAAGCCGAGGCGTTGAATAGATGTTGCATTCGGTAACTGGTAATTGGCAGTATGGGGCAGAAAAATTTCTAACCATTGTCTGGCTACAGCGTTATCATGAGGAGATCTTTTCTTTGGTACTACACAGAATTGTGCAATTGATATTTAGTTGAAATTTCTACTGGATGCTAAAACTATTTCTCTTTTGACTTGGTTTTACAAGTATTAGTGATTTTTGACATTCTTTAAAAAAATGACAAAATATCATCTGGAACATTATAAGCTGGTTGGTATTGTGATGCAATTCTTGCTCACTGTTTAGAGGACATTGGGTGAAGCTCGTTTGACTGAATGGAGGAAAATAAGGCTTCATAAAGTTGAAAACTGGAATGAAAAGCAACTGGGTGGAAAATGTGACATATTAACTGGTTATTCTGAGAATAAGTGTGACAGAGACTGTAAATTGTATTATTTACAAGTAGATATCTTCAGGTATTCGCAGGAATAGAAAGGTTTTAGAGGGATTTGGGCTAAATGGGATATTAATTTAGAATATCTGGTCAGCATGGAGGAGTTGGACTAAATGATCTGTTTCCATGCTGTACATGTCTATGACTCTACAATTCAAGAATATTTAAATGGAGAGAAGCTGCAACAAAAAGGGACTTGGGGTACTTGTGCATGAATCTCAAAAAGCTAACAGCAGGTAATCATGAAGGCTCATGGGATGTTGAACTCTTTTTCAAAGAGTTTGGAGTATAAGATAAGGGAAGTCTTAATGCAACTGCACACAGTGCTGGTAAGATCACATCTGCAATACGTAGAGCAGCTTTGGTCCCTTTACTGAGGAAATTATCATTTCATTGGAGGTAGTTCAGACAAGGTTCACTCAAATGATCCCTAGTATGGAGGGATTGTTTTATGAGCAAAGGCTAAACAGATTGGGACTGTACTTGCTGGAGTTCAGAAGAATGAGAAGTGATCTCATTGAAAGATATTGGATTCTTAAAGTTCTTGACAGGATAATTGTGGAAAGGATGTTTCCCCTCTTGAGAGAGTCTAGGACCAGAGGGCATAGTTTTACCAATAAGGGGCACCAATTTAAGACTGAAATGAGGAGGAATTTCCTCCTTGAGAGTTGACAGACTTTGGAACTTCTTGCCACAGAGAGCTGTGGAGGCAGAAACTTTTAAGGCTGAGATAGTTACATTCTTAATTAGTAGGGGACAAGGGAACAAAGGAACGGGAGTGGGCTATTCAGCCCCTTGAGCCTGTTCCACCATTGAGTGAGATTGTGACTAATCAAAGAATAGAGGTTTATGGGGTAAATGCAGGAAAGTGGATGTGTGGAATTTTTGATCGGCTGTGATCCTGTTGAATGGTGGAGCAGGCTCAAGGGTTCAAATGCCTACTCCTGTTTCTATTTGTTATGGTCTTATTCACAGAGTAATCGGACGGGAAGTATTAAATAAGTGTCAGCAGGCAAGCTCAATAAGAGGGGATTGGGGTATGTATAGTCCAATAATTGTACAATGTTTTAACTCTGTCACTTTAGGCACAAACTTTTTATATTGCACACGTAGGATATAAATCTTATTTTTTCAAAACTCCGTCAGTTCATGACTTGAGTAACTCTGACCTGGACTGGTTGGACTGAACGGATTGTTTCTGTCTTGTATATTTTACGTAATTCCACATAATGTTCTTTGTTCTGACATGTTTTCTGTGTGGCCCTGAAATGTAAAATTCTTGAGGGGGATGATTTGCTCCGTTTAAAAGAAATGTTGACAAGACTGCACATGATTCTATTGCAACTCTACCTTCACTATAATTAGAATGAGGTTTACACTGGTTGCTTAAATTAATAAATCGTTGTCTTGCATGTGTAGTGTATGAAATTAAAGTGGTTGTTGATTGGAACCAGAATAATAAATAACCTGTTTTTCAAATAAACTTGAGTTGGAACAAAATACTTAATTGAGTTCTGTGCGTGATTCCTAAAGTTTTTAAGATTATAAGTGATGAACGTTCAAAGCAAATCCCATATCTAATGTGCTTCGTAGAAAAAATGTTGGTTCTATTTACCAGCAAAGTCCACAGCCTTGATTTGTTACTCTTTTTTTCATCGCTTTTTATTATCTGGATATCTTGTGACATTTCATTCAAATAAATTTGAAATTATATGTTCCTTTTCAGGTTCAGGGAGAAAGTTTTGTGTGAGGTGTGAATGGAATTTTACAGCTGATGAATGTTTCTAGTTGAAACAGCACAACTAGAGATGTAGTGAATGAACTGGCTAGGTTTTTTAACTTCTTCCAGACAACTTTTATTTGTGTTTCTTGCAATGCAGTTGAAGAGAAAAGCTTTTAGTAATGTTTCTAAGGAAAGACTAGAGCTAGTAAGGAGGACTGTTGTGGGAATTGCATGTCAGAGGACTTAATGGGCATAATGTTGCAGAAATAGGGGACATAACTGATAAGGTGCTGAAATAAGTTGAAAATTAAAAACAGTAAGTCGCGAAAAATAAAATTCTTTCACTTTGTGTGAATGGCTTTTGCATGTTCAGGGCATCCAAAGTACTTCATAACAAAAATGTTCTTCTCAAGTGTAATCACTGACATGTTGGCCAACATTAGTATTGCAAGGACTCTCAAACACAAATAAGATAAATAACCATGTCATCAGTTTTGATGCTATTGGTTTAGGGCTCTGAGAGAAGTCCCCTCATCTTCAATCAGTGTCATGGCAACTTTTATGTCTACTTGAAAAGGAAGACAAGGCCTTCATGTAATGTCCTATTTGGAAGGTATTACTTCTCAAAGTACTGCCTGTATTATGTTCTCGAAGATCAGAATTCTGAACAAAGCTGGCACATGAAGAAAATTAAAAAGCTGGAGAACTTGAGATTGGAAGGAACCATTTTGTTTGTATTGAGGGGAAAACATCAAACTAAGTTGGAAACATCATTGAAAATAGTGAAAAAGGGAAAACAGGAACTGGGAAAAATTGATACAATTAGAATATAAAGATGTAGCTGTTAGGGAGAGAGAGAAATTTCTGGTGAGAAATTTGCTGTGAAGTCAGACATAGATCATTTTTGGAGAGACAGAGATGAAGTTAATTCAGTATTTCTCCTGCTGACCCAATCTGGAATACCAAGCAAGGTTAAAAACTTGAAGCTAGATGTTATGAAATTGAGAAGATAATCTGAGTTGTTTCAGGAATTAACGACAAATTGGAGGTCAGTGATCTGAATATTTCAAAGCTTTGGCTCATGGCAAACAACAGCGTATTTTTGGAAACTTAAATGGCAATGAAAAAATAAGTATCATTGTATAATTATTGGTATATAGGTTATTAGCCAATTCAAATTGGACATCTTATTTTAAATTGTACTTAGAAGTAAAACATCCATTTGGAGTGGGCAATATAGTCTCTCTTAGTAACTAGGGATAACTGTAAAATTTCCAAAACGATTCAGCTACATGGTGGTAGAGAAACATCTTCAATCATCTACAGTAAGTAGAATAATCCTGATTTACTACTCTAGACTGCATTGATTGTGCACTAGTTTAGACCTTGAAAATTATTACTAATTTTTCTTTGCATTCTTGGCATACAGCTTGAATGTGTAACAGTATTCCCCAGAAGCACATGTGACGGGTGCGTAGAAAATGAATTGTGAAATGAGGAAAATACTGAGAGCAGGTTACTTTTCAAGATAAACATTTTCTAACTGCAATCCTGCAAAATATTGTTCACAAGCATGCCTAAATTTCAATTCATGTTAGTAATTGAGTCCATCATTCTGAAGAATATAAGTGGATCCTTTAATTTACAATCCAAATAAAACCCTTTTCTTTGTCTCAATTCTAAAACATAACATAGTCCCTTCAGACCAGTTAATAAACTCTATAAGAGAAATACAAAATGCTGGAAATAGTCAGTATAGAGTCATAGAGATGTATAGCACGGAAAACCTTCAGTCCAACTCATCAATGCTGACCAGATACCTTAATTAATCTAGTCCCATTTGCCAGCACATTGCCCATATCCCTCTAAACCCTTCCTATTCATATACCCATCCAGATGCCTTTCAAATGTTGTAATTGTATCAGTCTCCACTACTTCCTCTGGCAGCTCGTTCCGTACACGCACCACCCTTTGCTTGAAAAGGTTGCCCCTTTTAAATCTTTCCCCTCACTCAAAATCCATGCCCTCTAGTTCTGGACTACTCCATTCTAGGGAAAAGACCTTGTGTATTTGTCGTGCAACGTCGCTGAAGAGAGAAACTGAGTTAACATTTCAATACAATTATTTTTCATTTCAATTGAAAATATAAAGTACAGTGATGTCTCAAATCCTGGTGTCCAGAAACTGGATTTTTTCAGAATGTGTAATAAGAAATATTTCCATGACATTGTTTTCTATTTACCGCTCGTGATGAATGTGGATCCTGGTTGCTTTGATATCTTGGCAGCTTTCTGCCTAAAACACGGCAGTGTCCACAGTCTAGGATATGATTACAGGTACAGACTATTTGTAATATTTGTCAGAACTAGTGACATATTAAATATTACAGACTTTGACAGCTGTATTGAAGTGTATTTTTGAGCAACAGCCAGATGTCTACTATGAGACTATGAAAATTTAAAGGAAAAATTTAATTGAGTAAAATAAGAAAAGTTTTGGTTGTACAATTTGACAGTTTCTGCAATTGTGCAGTGTGCCACCAGATACATTACGTGCTTCAACAGTTGCATGTCCATTCCATTCCCATGCTCCGAGTAGTCCTTGACCCCACCCCATCTGATTCGGCTTTAACCAATCCACCCAACTTGAAACACGGAACTATCCAAAATCTGGAACAAAGAGGGACTAAATAGTAAAAGATGTGTGGTACACTGCCAAAGTGACTGGTCATGGGACAAGAAGCAAAAGATGTGTCCAGAGAAGGTATAAATGATTATACAATGAACAGCTGCCAACCAAAAGCAGAGAAATGGCAGAATAAAATCAAAATCTAAAAATGGAAACAAAATGGGAAGAAGTTATGGTCAGACATTGTTAGATTTATGTTTAATCTGGAAATCTATAAAGTGCCCATTTGTTCCTCAAGTTTTTTAATTCACTCACGGGATAAGGGGCATGGGCTAGGCCAGCATTTATTGCCCTTCCCTAGTTGTTCAGAGGGCAGTTAAAAGTTATCCACCTTGCTGTAGGTTTGGAGACATGTGACTCCAACATGTAAGAATGGCAGTTTCTTTCCCTAAAGGATAATAGTGAACTAGATGGGCTTTTCCAACAATTGACAGTGGATTCACGATCATCATTAAATTCTTAATTCCAGATTTTTATTTAAGATTCCGCCATCTGGCGTGGCAGGATTTGAACCAAGGTTCCTAGAACATTACCATGGTCTTAGGATTAACTGTCCAGTGATAATACCACTAGGCTGTCCTTCCCTAAATTCAGTATCATTAGAACTCTGCAGAAGGCCAAGGTCAGAAAAATGAAAGTGAAAGCAGATCAAAATGGCAGGTGACCAGAAGCTCAGGGTCACACGTCAATTGAATGAAGATGTTCACAATTTAGCCAACCAATCGACCTTTGGTCTTCCCTTTGGGGAGCAGATTTCCATCATTTGCTATTTTGCTTTTGTATAACATGTTGATCTTTAGTAAGCATGGTAAGAGTCAGTAGTTTGCAAAAGCTCTTAAATCTTATAACATTCACTTGCTAATGCTGTGCTATTGAATTTCTCTTGAAAGCATTGTTTCTTTGTTAGTCTCTTGATCCATGGTATTGGCTGCAGTCTCATACTTTGTCTAAATGGTCATTCTGAAATAGCAGTTTTCACAGTGGCTGATGAACTATTCGATAATTTTATCTCTATTTATATGTTCATATGACGATACTGTGACATCTGGCAAATGTTCAGGAACAGGAGCCAGACTTGATTCATTTTATCCCTTGTTAGCACAGGTGCCAACAAGAGTTGTTGCAGTCAATCTTGAATAATTTTTAATCTCATTTAAGCGTGTTATAGCCTTTAAATTTATTCATTCGTAACATTAGTAGGAGCACTGGGACTTGCTTGTTTGCCCTATCTCTTATTGACATTTCCAAAATGCCGCCTAATAATGTGATGTAAATTTGTTCATTATAGTCAAAGATGTTAGTGTCGTGTGATAAGTGCATGTTCCTTGTGATTTATTTGTGTTCGCTGTTCCTGGATCATAGTCCTACATTTTATGATGCTACAAATTTCACAGTGTTGATTTAGCTTTCATGATCAATATAAATTATTTCTGAAATCTATTTGTTTTACTTCATGTGATTTGCATGTCACTGCCAGCATTTTATTGTCTATATCTAATTTCCTTTAAGAAGGTAGTTAGCAACCATGAGCCGCTGCAATTCATCAGGTTCACGTACACTCTCACTGTTGTTAGGAAGGAAGTGACAGGAGTAGTTTATTTTTATTTCTCATTTGTGGAATGTGGGCTTCACTGGCTGGGCACGCATTTGTTGCCAATCTCTAGCTGACCTGGCGAAGGTGGTGATGAATTTCCTCATTGAACCGTTGTATCAACACCAAATGGACTACACCCACAATGCTGTTCGAGAGGAATTTCCAGGATTTTGACCCAGTGACAGTGAATAAATGGTGATATATTTCCAAGCTAGGACAGTTGATAGCTAGGTGTTGTTGCAGTTGATGTTGACCTCATGAATCTATGCACTTGTTGTTTGAGATGGAAGTCCTCATGGGTGTGGAAAGTACAGAGGATCTTTGGTGAATTTCTGCATTGCATCTTGCAGATAGTACACATTGCTTTGACTGAGCATTAGTGGTGGAGGGAGTGGATGCTTGTGGATATGATGCCAATCAAGCGGGTTCCTTTGTCCCAGATGGTGTCAAGCTTCTTAAGTGATGAAGCTGCGCTTGTCCAAGGAAGTGAAGTGTATTCATCATACTCCTGATTTGTGCCTTGTGGATGGGCAGATTTTGAGGAGTCAGGAGGTGAATTACTTGCTACAGGTTTCCTAGCCTCTGATCTGCTCTTGTAGCCACAGTATTTATATGGCTAGTTATTTCAGTTTCTGATTATTGGTATCTGTCAGAATGTCATCAGTGGGGAATTCAGAGATGATAATGCCATGGAAGGTCATAAGGTGATGATTAGATTTTCTTTTTTGTTGTTGATGGTCGCTGCTGGCAGTTGTGTGGCATTTGGGCATGGACTGCTTCTATATCTGGGGAGTCACAAATGGTGCTAAATATTGTGCAATAGTCATTGAATAACACCACTTCTCATCTTATACTGAGGGGGGAGTAGGATTTAGTTGAAGATGATAGGTCCTTGGATATACTATTCTGGACAGAAATGTCCTGGAACTGAGATGACAAGCCTCTAACAGCCATCTTCCTTAGTACTCACTATGACTCTGGCCATTGCAGAGTTTTCTTTATAGTTTCCATTGATTCCTGTTTTACAAGGGTTCTTAATGTTGAACTTGGTCAAATGAGACCTTAATGTCAAGTGCAGTCATCTTGCACTTCACCTGTGGAGTTCAATTCTTTTACCCATGTTTGAACCAAAGCTTCCACTGCCTTCGTGGCTGAGAATTCCAAATATTAATTGACTCTCAAACCCCTAAAAACTGTGAAATCCTGTGCCACCCCAGTTCTAGTTTCCAGCATGAAGGGAAGCATTCTTTCAGCATTTACCCTGCATGGACTGCTTCTATATCTAGGGATGCAAAATATTAACTCCATTAAGTGTTTGCACAACCTACTCAACATTCTCTCATAAGACTGCTCTTTGGACCCAGAAAGCATCTTCATGAACATTCTCTGAACTGCCTTTGGCAACTATATCCCTCTTGAAGAAGATAACATACTTAGAAAGTCCTTGAGACTTATTGTAATGCTACATAAGGTCTCATGAATGCCTTATACAGCTGCAACAATTTTCATTACTTTTATGTTCCATCTCCATTGTAATAAAGTCCATTTGCCACCTAAGTTGTATGCTGTTAGCTGCATGCTAAGGTTTTTGAGTTTAAAGTATAAGGTCATCTTGATCCCTCTGCTCCTCTGCATACTGCTGTCTCTCTCCATTTAAATAATATTCTGCTTTTCTCCTCTTATCAAAATGGATAAACTCAAATCTCAGTGGTGCTGACCACTGAGCCAATGTGCAGCCTGGCAATTGGGAAGAGTGCACCAATAATCAAACCCCACTGACACAAGCCATCACAAATGTGTGACTGTCTTAAACTTCCAAAGTGATTAATTTGCCTGACTGACTGGCAGTTGTTAAGAATTTTTAAAAGCAATTCATACAAACTTTTGTCATGAACAGGAAATGTCTGGTTATTGTAAACATCTTACTCTTTAACAAATGGCAGAGAACAAAGAAAGGATTGACTCTCCAGCATCTGCAGTTCTCCCCATCTCTAAGGATTGCTAATTTGCAAATATGTGGTTTAAACTGTACCCTTTAAAGCACCAAATACACACGCAATCACTCATGAATATGATAGACAAAAGGCAGATGGTTTGACACATAGGTGGAAAAATACAGATGGAGAATGTGGACAGATTAAGTTGTCTCTCTCAGTTCTTTTCATTTTAACAATGTTATCACAGTGTTGTCACTAGAATGGTCAGTTCAATTTGATAGATAATGGAGTGGACCCAGTATTTTTTACTGTATTAGAATCTTTCTTATAAGTTACTTTTTTTGCCTTCTCACTTACACAGGGAAAGAGAGAGGTGAAAGATGTTTTTCTGCTTGCTGGATGTGGATGGTTTTGTCTGTGCTTCTCCCACTATTCTGTAGCTCAACGAATCTAAGGGCTGGTATTTAGCAGTTTTTTTTCTTAAGTCAAAAATTCCTGATCCAATCTGGTGAAAAATCTAACAGTCTCTCTGCCGCAAAAGCAACATAGCCATGTAGAACTAAAATTCTGTATCACTTGACTTTTTCCATATTGTAAACCCTGTCTCGTAAAGCAATGTCCAATTCCTGTTCCAATTAGGGCAGACTTGAAATGTTAACCCTGCTTTATTCCCTCAGCTGCTGCCAGACCTGAATTTCGCCAGTAATTTCTGTTGCTGTGTCAGATCTCCAGGATCTGCAATTCTTTGCTTTATGTTCCTTCAGTTGTTAAAAATGTTCAGAGGAGAGACCATACTCAACCTGTTTGCACTTAGAAAACGTAAAACAAAATATCTGCTGTTGGATATGATTTCACGGATGGGCAACACTTGCTAATTAATCCTGAGTTTGTGGAATGCTACATTGACAGCGAATTTTAAATAAACTGCTGAACTTGGAAAATTGCTCATTTAGAACTGCTTGAAGTTATGCCTATTCATGTGCAGGGATATGTTTCCTGGAAACAGAAGGAAATCATTCAAGCATTACACCTCTTTGTGCAGCTAAGACCTTGGTTTCTTGTTTTATCTTAAAAGTTGGAACTTCTCTGATTGTACCAATACTTCAGCAAAATACTAAAGTGTCAGTCCAAAAAAAAGACCTAGAGCATACAGTCAATAGGTTAGCTGACAATATGAAGAAACGACAAGAATTAGGTTACTTACAGTGTGGAAACAGGCCCTTCGGCCCAACAAGTCCACACTGACCCGCCGAAGCGCAACCCACCCATATCCCTACATTTACCCCTTACCTAACACTAGGAGCAATTTAGCATGGCCAATTCACCTGACCCGCACATCTTTGGACTGTGGTAGGAAACCCAGACACTGGGAGAACGTGCAAATTCCACACAGTCAGTTGCCTGAGGCGGGAAATGAACCCGGGTCTCTGGCGCTGTGAGGCAGACAGCTAACCACTGTGCCACCGTGCCGCCCACTTCTCTACCTCCTGATGTTAGAATCTTGTCTTGAAATTTGGTATACAGTAGTTGTGCCATCTTCTTGTTGTGTATTATTTTCAGTTGAGGGCTTTTATTTGGTTTTCATTGCTGCTTCTTCCACTGAAGTGAGAGTAAATCTCATTTTTTATAACTCTGTTAATACCTTATTTACCAAAATATTTGGTCATGCAAATCCAAAGGAATAGTTTCTCTAATTTTACCAACACTTAGAGTATTCCTGTTAATAAATGAGGGTGCTGTGGTAACGCTAAATATGCCTGGTAATGTCAGAGTTCATAATAATTTTATGGTCATGATTTTTGCAAAATGTTAACACAATAGTTCTTTTGTGAAAGGAGTGCTTGTAATTTAAAAGCTTTTCTTCTCTCCCATGTCTAGCAGTAACTTACTTCAGGGCATTTTGGTCTATTATCTTGAACTTTTATTAGATGTGGTCAAAATTTAAATTGCCAAACTTAAGAAGAATTCTTGTGTCCATCTGATTTGTGCAATTAGATTTGAGTTATGGGCATTAGTACTGTGTGTATTATTGTATTTTTTTCTGAATTCATTATGCTTTATCTTAAGCGTTTTTCTCTTAAGCACACAATCTCATCATTTGAATGTAGGTTTTGTGTCAGCTGTTTCAACTGTGAAAATCAGTTGTTTTAGGATAAAGCAATCAAATGAAAACTATGTATGCAACTTCACTGTAGTAATTGACTTTCTGGTATGGTTTTAAATTATATTGTGATATTACGAAGAGTTTTTTTTTAATCAAGTCATTGTTGAGGCCACATGTACCTGATGTTACCAAAAGTATCCTGTCTTGTGAGATTGTGTGATATAATTTGTTCTTTGTAAATAGTCAGCTTGGAGCCATTTATCAGGAATTCTGGAGCTCTGTTTGAAAGAGTGGTTTAAAACTGCTAATAATGAGTGCTAAGTAGACTGGCAGAGGCTGAAAGAACACAGCAAGCCAGGCATCATCAGGAAGTAGAGAAGTCGACATTTCAGGTGTAATCCTCCTTCAGGACTGGGCCTAGTCCTGAAGAAGGGTTACACCTGAAATGTCGACTTCTTCACCTCCTGATGATGCCTGGCTTCCTGAGTTCTTCCAGCCTCCTCCCTGTCTACTTTGAATTCCAGCATCTGCAGTTTTTTTTTTGTTTCTAATAATGCGTGCTAATCCTTCAAGTCTATAGCCTTTTGTATTGGCTACGGATAACTGAGGAAGTGAATCTAGTCATTGATTTTTTTAAAAAAATATAATTTGGACATTTAAAGTGTTATTCCATTCCTTGTTGGCATAAAAAAAATCAAAATACGTTTCTTTAAAGACAGTGACGCAGACAGATGGTATTAAGAATGACAACACAAAAGAGCTAAATGTCTATGTAGCTACAACATTAGTATTGAATTTGTTTTGACATAGGATTTGAGTGACAGCAATACCTTCCATCACTAGGAACAAAATGCCTTCCTAAAATTATAGAGTCATAGAAAAGTTACACACACAGGAAGGCTATTCAGTCAATCATATCAATGCCAACTGAACTAGTTCTTTCAAATAATTTGAGGGCATCTGTATCAACTACCAAACTGGGCAGCAAATTTAAGTCACCCACCACCCTCCCAATAAAAGTTTTTTTTTATGTCCCCTTTAAACCTTCTACTGATCATCTTCAATCAGTGCCTCATGATAATTGACCCCTCCACGAGGAAAAACAGATTTTCCCTGTCCAGTGTATCCAGCCCCTCATTATTTACAATTGAATCACTTACTCAGTGTCTTCTGTTCCCTGTTGCAATATAGTGACTAGAACTGGACACACAACCCCAGCTGTACCTAACCAGTGCCATACAGAGTTCCAGCATTTTGCCCTTTTTTTATTCAATACTTCATCCAATGAAGGAAAGCATCCCATATGCTGCCTTTACCACCATACTAACTGACCTGCCATCTTCAGAGATATGTGGACATGTACTCTAAAGTTTCTCACTTCCTCTAACCCTCTCAATAACCTCCCATTTATTGTACATTTCCTTGCTTTGTTTGCCCTTCCCAAATGTATAACCTTTTTCTCTGGAACGGTCCCATTTACAGAGAAACCTCAATTATCCGAAGGACTCAGGCAGGGAGTATTTCGTTCAGTTTATCGAATGCTGGATGATATAGTTTAGCCGAGCAATGGGACCTTGCAATCTTGCCGGATAACCCTATATTTGGATAATCGAATGTTGGGCAAACCACTGATCTCATCCCACAGTCAACAGCCAGCCTCTTCCCTATCAACTACCCAGCCAATTTTTGTGGTGTTTTCAAATTTCTCAATCATGCTTCCACATTTAAGACTAACTCACACAGTCAGAAACAAACTCAACAGTCCCGTTGAACACCACGCAAAAGTGCCTTCCATTCACATAAACATAAGTCAACCATTACCTTTTTGTTTCCTGTCACTGCATGAATGTTAGATCCAACTTGCCATATTTCCCTGTATTTTATGAGTTTTACTTTTTTTTTGACAAGTCTGTCTGCTGGGGCTTTGCTAATGCTGTACTGAAGTACATGCAGATAACATCCATTGCACTACCCTAATCAATCTTCATTATTTTCTTCAAAATTCAATTCATTAAAACAGGCCTTCTCTTAACAAAACCATGTTGACAATTAATGATTAATACATTCTTTTCCAAGTATTAGTTATTCCTGTCACCTAGTATTGATTATAATCATTTCTCAGCATTGTTGTCAGACTAACGAACCTATAATTATTTGGCGATCCTTTGTACCTTTTTTGAATAATGGTACAACATTTGCATGACCTCTAATCCTCTGTCCAGTGAGGATTACAAAATGATCCCGGGATCATCTGTTTTTTTCCTTTGGCTTCTTTTTATTAGCCCTAATGATTTAACTAGTACTCTCCAGTATTTCCCTTCTCCGTTTGCTTATTTTATCTAGTATTTCACACTCCTTTTTAGGTAGAATGTTTGTATCATTCCTGCTCTTTATGAAGATAGAGACAAAAATCTCATGAAGAAATCTGTCCACATCTTCTAAATCCTCATACAAGTACTGTGTCATTTCTAATAGGCCTAACACTTTCCTTAAACATCTCTGTGAATTTTGAGTTAATTTTACCAGTATGTTTTCATACCCTCTCTTTGCTTTCCCAGCTTCCTTTGTCACTTCGCATCTATACTTTATACCTAAGCTTCCCATGGTGTTACTTTTTGAAATTGTTATTTTGCTGTATTTTTCTGCTTTATCTTACCCTGCGAGATTACAGATAACCAGGAAACTCCCAAGTTTGGCAATATCAAGCTTTTTCTTTGTATAGACATGTCTATACTGTGCCTGTTGAATCTCACATTTGAATGCATACTTACCTTCACTTAGCTGTAAGCATTACACTTTTTCCAGATCATTTCTTAGCTTTGTAAAGTCTGCCTTCCCCAGGTTTAATTTTTTTACTCTTGTACAATCTTTATTGCTTCTCAACAATGATGCTAAATCTAACATTTTGTTCACTGACCCTAATATGGTCACCCCATGCTACTTCATCCACTTGGCCAGTTCATTTCCTAACACTAAATCTTGAATTGAACCATTCTCATTAGGTTTGTTCTGTGCTGACTTTAAAAAAATGCTTTTGAAGGCAGTTCAAAAATTTTATGCACTCCGTAACTTTCACACTGGTTTGTATCCCTGTATGTTTGGGTAGTTGAATACCCCACCAGTTAATGTTATGTTCTTGCACTGAGAAGTTTGCATATTTATTTGCCCTTCTAACTTTGTCCCATGATTTTGAGGTCTTTAATACACATTTAGCACGTAACCCCTTTCTGTATCTTGAGCTCAAATAATATTCATAATGCTTAATTTAGTATATCACCTCTACTTATAGCTATGATTGATTCTTTAGACAATAATGATTCACCCCCACCTTCTTTGTCTCCTTCTTATTCTGCCAAAATCTCTATAACTAAGGAAATTTATCTGCTTTTCTTGCTCTTCTTTAAGACAACTTTCTGTTTTGTGCTGTTGCTCTGTTCTATTGCAAGAAAAGGAGATAAACAATTGATTATTTGAATGAATAATCGCTGGTCAAATCTAGCCTGACTCTTCCCCATGACTCTGTGATTCTTGATATCCAATACATAAGTTATGAATTATGCATTCAATATGTTGTTAATTCGTACCGTAGCCTTTTTGGGATGAATACTTGAGATTTGAGATACTTGTCTTTTATAATGCCTCGTGTTTTAATTATAAAGTTTTCATTATGTGGGGTGGGAGTGGGGGCGCTTTCTGACTTTGCATTTTTTTTGTGAAACTGGTTTCACCTTAAATTTAAGTAGTATGTGTCTTTTTGTATTAATTGTTTAAAATGTAGAATGTAATTAAAAATCAAGCTTCTAAACGTTGCACTTGCTTGGTTTTATTTGCATTGTACCTGTTACAGTAAAAAGATTGTGAACATGGGCTTTTCACATGAGTTAAGTATTTAATTGTTATTTACCATCTATAAAACAACAAACCTATTTTTCTCCAGTTCCAGTTTTGGCCTTTTTGGATGGCAATGATTAAACCAAATAGCAAGCTTTTTATGTTTAGGTCCATTAAAGCCTGTGCCATTATCTTGTTGCAGTTTCTGGATGTGGGCCAGCCATCTCAACATTATTTATAAGAACTCCTTGTGCATTACGCATTAATTTCAGCCATTAACAGTGGTCCAAAGGCTGTCATTGTTAAAACAGTTTCCTTTATTTTTTTTCCCATTTCACTTCTTGAAATGTTGTCAGTGTAACAATGCAAATTATTTCTTTTCCTATCCCTCAAGGTAATCTTCAAACATTCCTAGCTTCCATATTTGGTGTTACTCCTCATCATCCCTCTGTCCCTTTGTGTTATAAAAAAAAGGTATGTGTCAGCTTTCATGCATAAAACTATACCACAGAAGTGGTAATTCATTAGACTCAATTGGTCAGTGTTGGTATTTATGCCCCATATGAGTCTCCCGTTCTCCAACCCTGGCTCTTTGATTATTTTACTTGTAAATACTTAGTAAATATTGCATTAAAGATGCTTTTATAATCAAAGTTGCGAGCAAAAGAAAACACTTGGACTGTTTGGTTGTTACCGTATTGCACCCCGTTTACAAGTCATTGCATGGCTTTATTGTTTCTTATCTATGCATACTTTCCACAGGAACCAAGGAAATTATAGGAACAAAAGAAAAATGGAATAAAGATTTTCAAAAAATTTGTACGCTGAGACAATATTGACTTTGTGCATAGCTGCTTTTGAATAGATTTTCTGTATGCCACATAGAAATTTGAATTGGTTCCATACGAATACAAGTATGTTCAAGTTGGGACAAATGATATTTTCTCATAGAATATGAGATATGAATTTTTATTTAGTTGTATCATCACAAGATGTTCAAAGCAAAAACAAGTTGAGATTTATCTACCCAAAATACCTGTCATCTTCAGATTTTACATTTCAGTACAAGTAATATCCATTTTATCCAGTCGAATGGAGGACACCATTATATTTTTGTAGCATGCCCTGACTGTGCTCAAAAAGCCTCCCTGTTCCAGTTCTGCCACCCAAATTGCAGAAGTAATTATCCACATATACGGTCAATCATAGATATGAAAAACACTATCTTTTATTATTAGTGCCCTTTATTCTTGCCTTGTTGATTGGAAGAATTTATCTAAATGAAGATTAGATCTGAGACATTCTATCATCATCTGTGAATAAAACTGCTGTAGTAGTTTGATGTTATCACTGGAGGGTGCTATAGAAGGTAATACAGAAATTTAGTGATGAAATGTCTTAGATTTCAGATATGGATTCAGCAAAAACCTGCTGAACTCGGATGATGTTAGGAATAAAAAAGTTTTATTTTATTGCATATTTTTTAAAAAAGCATGTCAGACCTCAGCTGTTTGATGAAGTATCATGTGGCAAGTAAGACCTGAAAAGCTTTGATAAAATGTACAGACTGATCCAAAATATTAATTTCCAGTATGCAATAAAATTAAATCAATTTGCAGTGTAGTTTTATTTTGAATTCTTATGTTGTGGAAAGCAATTTTGTCTTCCCAAAAATTGTTCAACTGCCATGGCTACAATTTGAAGAACTGCATTCGTCTTCAGGTAGATATTTGATGGTGCCCTTTTGCAAATCAGTAGCTCCTGGTGGTGTTAGTTTTATAAGTTGTTCAAAATGTACATTGATATGACATCCATTATTAGAAATGCTCACTTATTTTAATACTTCATTGGTGAATAAGTCAATGCAAGGTTCATTGCAAATAAAATTGAAGGTAATTTTTAATCTTTGAGCCATCCTGTTAAGAGTTCTATATAGCAGGAGAGGACAGGACCATACTCAAAGTAAGTCTGAAAAATTGAATTTTTTTCAATATTCATTTTTCTACAATCGACTTTAATGTTTCCCTTTGGAGGGTGAATCATTGTCTTAAACACTTGAATAGTGTATCTGTGGTTTGAGATGGTGAAACCTCAGTCCCATCCAGTGAAATAGGCTGTGTTTGTTTCATTGTTTAGTTAGTGCACAATTTGCAGTTTTGTTTCTAAACTTGAAGCAGCTCAATTTTGGGTTTTACTGTTTTGAATACAACTTCTATTTACACCGCAGGCAGCTGTCTAACTTGGCCGGGTTTGCATGTTTAGTTCCATATTAACTCTAAAATTAATTGTTACTGTTTTATGTTGGTTATATGGGTTAGGAAACTGGATGATTGGAGCAATATTACAACTCCCATAACACCTGTCTCAAAATTATCTTGAACTGGTAAAAACATTCCTACTTTGTTCTTAGATTGATGGCAATTTAATTTGGGTTCCTCAGGAATCATAGCTTTGAACTGCTAACTTTTTGTTGCCCATCCCTAATTGTCCTTGAAAAAGTGTTAATGAGCTGTCTTCTTGAACCATTGTAATCCATATACTATAGGTAAATCAAAAATGTCGTTAAGGCGCTAACTCCAAGATTTTGACCCAAAGACATTGAAGGATCTGTAATATATTTCCATGTCAGGATGGTGAATAATTTGGAACGGAATGTGCAGATCGTGGTATTCCTATCTGCTGACTTTGTCCTTTGAAATGGAAGTTGTCATGGGTTTGGAAGGTGCTGCCTTAGGAGCTTTCATAAATTTCTGTAGTGCATCTTTTAGATTGTCCTGGATGGTGTCAAGCTTCTTGAGTGTTGGAGCTGCACATATCCAAGCAACTGGGGAGTATTCCATCACACTCCTGACTTAAAGATTGGAGAGTCTTTGCAAAGCCAGAAAGTGGGTTAGTCACTGCAGAATTCCTAGGCTCTGAAATGTCTTGTAACCACTATATTTATATGGTTAGTCCAGTTGAATTTCTGGTCAATAGTAACTTCTATGACGTTAGTAGTCAGTTGGGGATGGTGGAAGAGGAGTTTTCAGTCATAGTAAGACCATTGAATGTCAAGAGATCATCGTTAGATTATCTCTATTTACAGATGATGTTTGCCTGGCATTTGTGTAGCACAAATGTTACTTACCACTTTTCATTCCAAGTTTGATTATTGTCCATGACCTGTTGCATTTGGACATGGAAGACTGTGAAGTTGTGATGTTGAACATTCTGCATTCATCAGCAAACTTCTCCACTTCTGACTTTGTTGATGGTAAGAAAGTTGTTGATGAAGCAGCTGAAAATGGTTGGGCCTCAGACACTGCCTGCAACGATGTGTGGGAGCTGAGATGATTGATCTCCAACAAACACCACCATCTTTCTTTATGCCAGGTATGACTCCAGTAAGCAGAGAGTTTTCCCCGATTCCCATTGACTCCAATTTTGTTTGGTGTCCTGATACCACAATCAAACACGTGTAGCCCTAATGTCAAGGGCAGTTTTTCTGTACCCGGCTCTCTTGTCCATGTTTAAATCAATTCTGCAATGAAGTCAGCAGCTGAGTGGCCCTGGCCCTGGATGAACCCAAACTGAGCATCATTAAGCAGATTATTGCTGAGCAGCAGCTACTAGATAGCACTGATGATGACACCTTCCATCACTTTACTGGTGATTGAGAGTAGATGATGGGGTGGTAATTGGCCCAGTTGGATTTGTCCTGCTTTTTGTGACCATGACATAACTGCACAATTTTCCGCATTGGTAAAAGCCAGTGTTGAAGCAATACTGGAACAACTTTTTGACTACTGCTGTCTGTCAGATATGTGATCTCAAAAGTGGTTTCTCCTGCCATCAATAAGATGTTGGTTGGAGGTAAATTTTGGCCACAATTGTACATTCCTATCTGGCATAAGAGTAAAACAGGGAAGATGGCTCAACCATGGCTAACAAAGGATATGTTAAAGTCAAATAGGACGTATATAAATTGGCCAGAAAAAGCTGAAGACTGGGAAAAAATTAAAATGTGGCAAAGGAGGGCAAAGGGTTTAATTCAGACAGGGAATATAGAATATACAAGTAAGCTTTCAGAAAACATAAAAACTGACTGCAAAATCTTCTATAAATTTGTGAAGAGAAAAATACTGGTGAAGAAAAATGTAGGTCCCTTGCAGTTAGAATCAGGTGCATTCATAATGGACAACAAAGAGATGGCAGACCAATTGAACAAATACTTTGGATTTGTCTTCACTAAGGAGGATACAAATAACCTTCAGGAAATGCTAGAGAACAGAGGGCCAAGCCTAAAGGAAGAACTGAAGGAAATCCATAGTAGTCAGGAAATTGTATTCGGAAGATTGATAGGATTAAAACCAATAGGCCCCAAGGGTTTGATGCTCTGAATCCCAGAGTACTTTAGGAAGTGGCCCTACAAATAGCAGATGCATTGGTGATCATTTTCCAGCATTTTGTAGACTCTGGAAGAGTTCCAGTATCATCCCACTCTTTAAAAAAGGAGCGAGAGAGAAAATGGGGAATTATAGACCAGTTAGCTTGACATTGGTGGTAGGGAAAATGCTGGAGTCTGTCACTAAGGATGTAATAACTGACCGTTTGGAAAGCAGTGACAGAGTCAGCCCTAGTCAGCGTGTGTTCACTGAAGGGGAATCATGCTTGACAAATCTTCTGGAACTTTTTGAAGATGTGACCATTAGAGTGGACAAGAGTGAATCAGTAGATGTTGTATATCTAGACTTTCAAAAAGCTTTTGACAAGGTTCCACAAAAGAGATTAGTAAGGAAAATTAGAGCTCATGGCATTGGAGTTATGTATTGTTATGGATAAAGAACTGGTTGGCAGATAGGCAGCAGAGAGTTGGAATAAGTACGTCCTTTTCAGAGTGGCAGACAGTGATGAGTGGGGTGCGGCAGGGTTCAGTGCTGGGACTTAAACTGTTCACGATATACACTAACGATTTGGACAAAGTTGAACGCAATTCCTCCAAATGTGCAGATTTCACTAAGCTGGGTGTAGTATATATTGTGAGGAGGATGCTAAGAGGCTGCTGGGTGACTTGAACAGACTTACTGAGTGGGCAAATACTTGGCCAATACAATATAATGTCTGAATAAATGTGAGGTTATCCACTTTAGTAACAAAAACAGGGAGGCAGATTATTATCTGGTGGTAGTTTAGGAAAGTATGTGGTGCATTGAGACCTGGGTTTCATGGTGGAACAGTCTCTGAAAGTTGACGTGCAAGTGCAGCAGGCAGTGAGGAAAGCTAATGGCATGCTGACCTTCATAACAAGAGGATTTGAGTTTTGGAATAAGGATGCCTTGCTGCAGTTATACAGGCCTTGGTGAGACCACACCTTGTGTATTGTGTGCAGTTTTGTTCTCATGGTCTAAGGAAGGGCATTCTTGCTATTGAGGGAGTCCAGCAAAGGTTCACAAGACTGAATAATGGGATAGCAGAACTGCCATATGAGAAAAGACTGGATGGCCTAGGTTTGTTTCACTGGAATTTAGAAGAATGAGGGGGAATCTCTTGGAAACATACAAAAATCCTGATGGGACTGGACAGGTTAGATGCAGGAAGAATGTTCCTGATGTTGGGCATGTCCAGAACTAGGGGTCACAATATAAGAATAAGGGTAAGCCATTCAGGACTGAGAGGAAGAAGAATTCCTTCACGGAGAATGAACCTGTGGAATTCTGTCCTGCACAAAGCTGTTGGAGCCAGTTCATTAGATATATTCAAGAGGGAATCTCAGTGGCCCTTGCAGCTAACAGGATCAAGGAGTATGGGAAGAGGGTGGCAATGGGATACTGAGATTATGTGATCAGCCACAATCGTATTGAGTGGTGGTGTGGTTTTGAAGGGCTGAATCGCCTTCTCCTGCACCTATTTTTCTATGTTTTTATAAAACTGGAAAAGCTCCCCATCTTGTGTTTGAAATAGTCCTATGCATTCTGTTTTATTTTCTAATAGTTCATGGAAATATGTATAAAATTTATGGTGGCACATGGTAGTGATGGGATAGTGAGAGATTAGAAGATGAATATTATTGTGTCTCAACTGTAGAGCAAGTTGACGAAGGTGAAGGTGAGATCAAAAAGGAATTGACTGGTGTAATGCAGTCAATTGCACGTTTTAATTTGCCTTTTAAATTTGTTTCTGCCCACAGTATGTTGCAAAAACCCTGAAGGATTCCAAAAGATTTGGCTTTAGAATTCAAATTCTGGTCCTGCAACTATCAGTAAAATGAAATGAAAATAGACCTGTAGCCAATTTGGTTGATTCTATACATGGGAGAAAAAAATGCAACTTGTGGCATTCTCTGCGTGCACTGCAGCTGAACTTCGTAAGATAGAAAAAAAATTAAATGGGTTTAGTTAAAACTCTTGTTTTGCGTTGAGGAAAGAAAAAATAACTTTTGAACAGATGTATTCTTTACTGATTAGATCTTAAGTTGCAAGCATGCCTTTCAACAGCTCACAAGAATTGGAGGTTATTGGCAGGTTAAAAGCGGATTAATGATGAGTAGGTGTCTTTGAACTGTCCTGTGAGGGGGGAAAAAAGGTATGTTTCTGTCTTTGAATAACCTTTTCTTTTGATTCACCACAGCCAATTCAGAGGGTTCAGATTTACGTGCCAGTCTCCCTTGATTTGATTTTGTTTTTCCCATGGTGTGAAATAATTGGTATCACCATAATAGTTAATTGCATTGTGTGGAAAGCTCGGTGACTGGTTAGTCTAATACCTGCTTTTCTGGTCTAGTAAAAGAAAATTGTCCGAATCAAAAAAACAAAATATTAATTCATATATTCATTTTCTATCATCCCAGCTCCCACCCCCTCACTTCTTATCTACCATTTTTAACTGAAGAACATATGCAATTTGCCCAGCAATCTCACATTTCTGTTCAGTAGTACTTTCAATTGGGATTTTAAGACCACATGAGCATTGCTGGAAAAAAACCATTTAAGATATTTCTTACCTTCCTGAGTTAGATGCACCTTACCTAAATTTGATGTCATAACTGAATGATGGAGTTGATGCAGGCCAATACAGTGTTGGATTATAGCACATCGCAGAATTATACCAATGGAAGTGATGCTTTACATTTGCAGCAAGAAAAACATTAACTTGAATTAATCTTATAATAATGAAAATATAACATGTATACATAATTCTTGCAGATATTTGCATTAATTTCAACAAGTCAAAACAGACAGATAGAAGTTATATACCTTTACTTGTATACAAATTGTTAACTGGAATACTATACTCTTCTGCTTTCACTTGTGTATACGGAGTAATTCCAGAGTGTGAATTTTAAAAGAGATGTATGTTTCTCTTCTGGATGAGCATACTTTCAGATAGATTGAAGTACATTTTTACACTGTTTACCTGTTGATAATTACTCCTCTCGTAATACTGATTTTCCTCCTTTGTAGTTACCTAATTTGGCAGATGCTGCCTCCCCTTGCTTATAACTGTACATTTTAAGAAATGGAAAGGAAATAATTTTATGATTGTAGATGCTTATATATCATGATAGTTACATATGGTTTTGAGGCATGTGTGGGAAGGTTGTCAGTGCCATATATTGCATTCATACAGGTAGATGATGTCTGATTCCTGTTCAGTGTATTTTTTTAATAATTGAAAAACTAAGTTCTTTGCTCATTAATATATCTGCCAGGACTAACTGCATAATCGAAAATACTGCCATGTTTCATTTATTCAGTAATCCACATTTTAAAATAACCTTAACTTTGTCTGTTCTGATTAACTGAGTGTTTTATTTACAAATTAGTTCTGCTGGACCGAATGTCAACATGGTTCAAAATTTTTTAGTAAGTAATTCTGAGTCACAATTAACATGTTTATTTGAAGGTCGAAGCCTAACTTCCTTTGAAGCAAGTAAATAATGTGATAACCTGTCCAAGAATTTTGTTCTTCCGTTGTTTATATTCTAACACTCAAAAGGGAATGTTGGAGACTGCAATGGAACTGAACAGCAGAGGCTAATAGTATAAAATGTAGCAGATCTGATTCTACCTCTTTACACTACTGCCAGAGACAAAATTTTATTTTTACTGAAAGTAAAAGGGATGGTTGTGCAAGATAAAATGTAACAGTAATAGGCTAACAAATTATTACTTACATTTACATGGCACCTTTAATGTAACTAAATGCTCCAAGATGTTTCAGACATGCACGATGAAGGAAAACCTGATAGGCAAGCCATATAAGGAAATTAGAGGATTCTAAAGGATGTGTAAATGGCACTTGTAAAGTAGCTACCCAGAGTCATTATCTGAAAAAAATGGGACAGTAGTTATGATTGAAAATTGTTGAACTCAATGCTGAGAAACATGGAATATTTGAAGCCTCATTTGAAAATCATAAAAAATATCTTGTGAAAGGATACATGACTTGTATATGTCTTTAAAAGCAAACAAACACAACCAAGTTCACAAAAGCATTCCTGCTCGATATTAACCATATCTGAATCATTTGGACTTTGAAAAACAAGAAGCAAAAAAGGAATTCTTGCATATTTAAATAAAAATGTAAACTAATTAAATCCGTAAAATTTTACGCAAGTAGTGTATTGTCATTGCTACGATGATTAGTTTATCTATTAATTCTAAAATATCCAAGCTCGCTTCTAGGTTCTATGTGTGTTGTAACAAAATATATTAATTTCCTTCAAATCCCACTGCCAAAAAATGACATTCCATAACAATGATAAACAATTTACGAAATTCTATAAAATACAATCACTAATTAACCTGTTCTTACAAAGTCTTGTTTTTCAAAGAACACGTGATTCATTTACGATTAATACCAAGCAGGAATACACTTATGAATTCCATCATGGAGAAGTGCTTGAAGAATGATTTTTCTCAGTGACACCAGCACAGTAATTGAGCATGTGTTCCTCAAAATTCCTTGTACATCTAGTTTTAATTGTAATCTGCAGAGAGGGGAAATCAGGTAGACTGAAGACTTCAATCTCACCAAATGCAGCTTTTGATTCAAGAACAAGAGATTAAAAACTACTCCCTTCTGAACCAATAGAGTAGAGGAAAAAAGGGTAAAAGGGCAAGTTTGGAATAAACAGGAAGACAAAGTTTAAAAATAACATAGTTCAAAGAAACAAATGGCAATCCCATTGGAAAGATGAGCAGAACTTATTCAAGGTACAAATTTAAAAATCACACAACACCAGGTTATAGTCCAACAGATTTATTTGGAAGCTGGTGCTTCCAAATAAATCTGTTGGACTATAACCTGGTGTTATGTGATTTTTAACTTTGTACACCTCAGTCCAACACTGGCATATCCAAATCTTGACTTGTTCAAGGTAGAAATTGCTGGAAGTGAAATGACAGTGAATTAAACATTATTGCCAAATCAAAATACTGTGGTTGTAGGCAAATTGTTGAAGCAAATTTTCCAGACCCTAATACCATGATGGATGGCTTCATAGCTCCTAGGTCCATTGTGAATTATGTAGCAATGATGTGCTGACCTCAACTGAAAAACGTTTTGTTGGCAGAGGCAATGATAATATGTGGTGCTTGCAAGTCTTTTGCAAGCCAATGTCTTTCTTTAGAATCTGACATGTCACCAAAATTTATATTTCTAATGGCTTCCTAGTTTCCAAGACTTGATCCATAAATAAGGGCTAGCACTTCATTGCATTTGTTAGGGAAGGTTGTGCTGCTGAAAAGTGCTAGGCTTGAGATATTAATTTGACATTTTTCAGCTTTGAGGTGGAAATAAAAGATCTCAAATAATAGTAAGGGAACTATCCTCAGAGCCCTTGTCCATATTTAATGATCCGTCATAATCAAAAGCACCATTGGGTCATTAACATATTGCTTTTTAGAAGAGATTACTGTGCATAGTTTATTTATTTGTTTGGGCCTTACGGATGTCACTGAATACTTCATCATTTATTGTCCATCCTTAGTTACCATGGAGAGGGTAGATACGAGCTGCTGTCTTAAAGGACTGTCGTCCTTGGGGCATAGAAATACCTTACAGTGCTGTCAGGAAATTAGTTGCAGGATTTTGATCTAGCAGCAGTGGACAAATGGTAATATTGTTCCAACTCAGAATAGTCTTGTGGTTTGGAGGGGAACCTGCAAGTGGTGGTGTTCCCAAAGCATTTCCTGTTCCTCTAGGTGGGTAGATGTTGTGGGTTTGGAAGATGCTTTGAAGGAGCATTGGTGAATTACAGCAATAGATTTTGTATATGGTACATGTTGTTTCCACTGTGAATCAGTGATACAGGAGTGAATATTATGATGGTGGGTAGTGTGCCAGTCAAACACGCTGGTTTGTCTTGAATGGTGTCCGGGATGACAAGAAATGAGTTAGTTACCACAGAACTCCTAGACAAGGACTCCTCCTTGTAGCGATGTATAAAGCTGATCCAGTTCAGTTTCTGATCAGTCGTAACTCCCAGAATGTTGATCATATGGGGATTTAGCAATGGTAATGTCTTGAATATTAAGGGGCAATGGTTAGATCCTTGGGCACTTGTGTGGCATGAATGTTACTTACCAGTTGTCAAGTCAGAACGTTGTGACCAGCAACACATTTGCGGCTGTGATCTCCAGCATCTGCAGACCTCATTTTTTACATTCAGTATCTGAGGAAATGCAAATGGACCTGAACATTATTATCAGTGAACATTTCCACCTGTGACCTCATGATGGAGGGAAGGCATTGATGAAGTACGTGAAGGTAGGATGAAGTACATGAATTCAGATGTCCAGGAGCTGAAATGACTGAGCTCCAGCCACTACACCATTTTCCTTTGTTCTATTCATAACTCGCACCAGTGGAGAGTTTTAACTGTTTCACATTGATTCCAGTTTTGTTTGGGTTCTTTGATACCACACTAGGTTGATTACTATATTGATGTCAAGGACAGTCACTCTTTACTCTGGAGTTCAACTCTTTTGTCAATGTTTGAACCGAGGCTGTAGTGGCCCTGGCAAACCCAATGTGAGTGTCACCATAAAGACCATAAAAAACATGCACAGAGTTTAAAAGGAGAAACTGCAAAAACTTCAATTGGAAATATCAACATTATTGTTATTATTTTAGTAGTACAGCAGTAAGAAAGGTGAAGAGATGTTTAACAAAGCACTGACCAAACCATCATCTGCCAACCAGGAAGGCTGCGATTACAAAGTCAGAAATTTTTTTAAAAGATAGAATTTGAGGATGAGACTGGATAGTTGTATGTTAAATTATTCATTTCCTAGTGAAGACTTACAAAAGCATCAAGCACCATGCTCTCCTTCAGTAGCAATACTGCAAGTAGAAATACCCTCAGACTAAATCACTAGGAATGCAAGACAGACTGACAAGGTCCAAAACAAGCAACTCTCAACAGGTTGTTTCTGTTAGGGTAATGAGGACCAAGGCAGTAAATTTTGAGGAAGTCAATCATTAATGAAGACAGGAGAGAAGTACACCATACAACAATACTCAGTTAGATAGCTGATGTCTCTTTAAATACAGTATACTCAATTATGCTTTGCATGTCCCTTTAATATAGCACTGTAAACTGTACTGTCAACCCAATCTTCTGCCTGCCAGTCCTAATTGACCTCTTTAAAGATTACATCACAGACCACATTGCAGACTCAAACACATTTGGTACCCAGAAGTTATTTTAATACCCAAGGTTTGTTAGATGTCCAGAAAATTCTGGCCATGTGACCTCCAAAGCTACTGACAGTAAGTGGTGTGGCTGGAAGAGTTGTGCTTTTCAGGTTTCAACACATGACATTACTCAATTACAACCTTTGTAAATATTGCTCCTGCATTTGCTGTAAGAAACATTGTGCTGTATAATTTGGATAGAGGTACCTCATTAGTAATGCCTTGCATCACCTGTGTGGCTTGACCATCCTTTAGTGCTGTTATTAACAAATAACCCTAATACTAGAAATTATAGTTCAGACTCTGTGATTTTAGTTGTCTGAAGCAGTACATTTTCTATGGAATTGATATCACTTTCCAAGTATCTGGATCAAAGCAGGACCTATTGCGCTGAATGAAGTTGTACTGAACCTTTGTACAATGCACATGCAATGTTCTTAGCTTTATACCGTACTGTCCTGGAAATTCAGTTTAAAACTGTGGATGCCTCCTTATCATGGTACTTATGTAAATTCAACTTTGATTCCAGTTAATGCTCTTTAGTAGTAGATGTCCATACATGATATAAACATACCTTAGGTTTCACAGGCCCAATGGATATTACAGCATTTGACCAAATTGAAGAATAGTTGTTTTAAAATGGCCTATTCCAATAACCTATAAGTTAGTCTGCAAACTGCTGACTTGATCTAAATTTGCAACCTCTTTGCAGCATTTTATGTAATCTCCAAAATTTTGATTTGTTCAGTTAATTTATTCAGTATTTTATAGTGCTCAAAAATAAAAACACAAAACGTAAGTAGCTCATGCTGTACCAATCCTTCCAGGATGTGATTAAACTGCATGTAAAACAGAACCGTTAAAGAATAAAATATGTTAATTTCCATTTTAGAATAATGTGTTGCTAGGGTGTAAATTTTGATCTATAAATAGGCAACTGGCTTGTGATTTGAATTAGAATCTGATTCCTGATTCCTATGCTGTCCACACACTGATGCCACTTGATCTTGGAAAACACATAGGATCAGAGAATACACCATTTTGAGTAAATAATTTATGTCCAGTCTTAAAATAAAAGGAATAGGATTAAAAATGTTTAGGATTGAACTTTTGCTAGCTGGTTCTTCATTCTTCAAAATTAACAGACTCCCACCCATCCAATCTGGAAATTGGTTTATCAAGTTCAAAACATGTATTTGGCATCTAAACTCCAAGGTGAATCAACAGGATATTTCTATTAAGTTCGCAATAGTACAGGTCGTCATCAATGGTATCTATTGCGCATCCTCCCAGTTATGGTATTTAGTCCAATATAATTGCTGTTAAAAGAAAACTTGAACATAATTCCTGTACCTGGTGAAGACTTGAATATAGAAATTGCAAGCGTAAAGCTACTCTGGTTGAACTGTATTTATAAATAGTCTTTTAACATTTCATTACTAAAATGACCACCCCACTCCTGACACCAGGATTCAGTTTTCTTGATTGTATATCTCTTTGAATCTGTGCTAAATATTTCATACCATAAGAGCTTTTAAAGATAGTGATTGCAGAGTCATTCATTCCTATTATTTTGCATGCGTTAAGTAAACTGTTGAAAATTATTGTTTCCAGCATTGAAGATCTTTGTTTAATTCATTCTATACTGAGGCATCCCAAATAGATGCCTGCTCTGAGTCTGTTGAACACAGAGGATTCTTGTTGCACATAAGTAAATAGATCAGATGTTATGGTCAGTAATTCAAAGAATCAATATTGATAATCTTAGGTTACTTGTCTGTCTTCTGCTTGTTTATTTTCTTGGATAGATATATTAAGCCTTGTTTGTTGTAAAGCAGATGTTTAATTTTGTGATGAAAATTCATGCTTTTGTCTTTAACAATAAAATCGCAAATGTAAATTTGGATTAACAGAGATTAAAGAAATTATTTTATAACTAGTTCAAACAGGCCATATATATTTGCACTTTCACTGCTAATGTGAAGTTTTTTTTAAAAAATGTGACAATTTATTATCGCAAGCTATCATTTTATGATGTGTTGATAAACTTTTGACTTCATGAAGTTCCACCATTGCTTGCTTGCTTCAATAGTCTGTGATGTTGTTTGATGTTTTCAAAATGCTAATGCAGTCTGATAATCAAATCTTATTGTGTGATGCTTCAGGTTACTGCTTTTATCTTCCTTTCTCATCTGTGATGTAGGTGATCTATGAAATTATGACTAATTCTTTTAAATTTGTTTTTGAAAAAATGTCAAAATTTGATAGGTGGACAGGAAACACAGCCTGAAGTGTCAGTCTTAATGTTGTCACATGTAGGTTTATTAAATACCTCTAGAGAGGGAAGAGGGAACTTTCCTTTGAAATAGTTTTGTTGCCAGTCAAAACAGGCTTCTTTGGCTTACTCGGGATTTCTATGGCTAGACTTGATTGGATTTGGGGAACCTGAGAGACTTGCGTTCAACATTTAATTATCTAAGGAACTTTCTTTGGTGCAACTTACTATCTTTTTGGTTAAAAATCACACAACACCAGGTTATAGTCCAACAGGTTTATTTGGAAGCACTAGCTTTCAGAGCACTGCTCCTTCATCAGGTAGCTTTTTGGTAAGTAACTAATACTAACTTACAAATGATAGCAGAGTCAAATGCATGTTTGAACAACTAACAGTTCCATCCCACTGAATTCCATGGCATCATACTATTTATATGGTCTTTCTGACCTCGTAGGGAAACTTTACAAGGAATTGAGAACATTGGATTGTTCACAAGAGTTAGGAATTGGGTATGATATAATTCTTATTAATTGGCTGCCTTTTTGAACAGAATGGTTGATGGAGCTTGCAGATTTGCTTCTTCACAAAAAGAAGTCTTATCAGGAAAGATGGTCCTGAGAAAAGTGCCAATTTTTATTGTGTTGAAAATTCTCCAAGTACCCATGATGTGAGGAGGCCATGAGTGCCATCAGTGATTCTGTGCACACCTGTTGTTCCTTTCTTTCCATTGGGAAATTAACAGGTATCGTCACCACTTGTTTAGATGAAGCAGAATATGAATGACTTCAATTAATGCAAGTTGTTTGCCAGTTTTATAAATTACTTCTGTTTCAGTTTTAACCTGAATAAATAGGGCTGTTCCCTGCTGTTTATCTGTATCATATTCTGAGACATCAGAGTTATAGATTTCCCATTTGTTCAATATAGATGAGAAAGGCATGTCACTTCTTTTGTGCTAGCTCTTTATGGATCACATAATCTAACCAAAGAAATACCAATAGACATTACTTGTAGTTCTCCGTTTGAATGGCTGGTATGAGAGGACACTCCAGTGGAAGATATGTGCTGAAGGAACCGTGCAGCATCGTAAAAAGAAATGTTAGGACTAATGCTCCAGGTTCAGTTCTCAAGTCAAAAGAGCCAGAATAATTGAAGTGTTGTTATTGCAGCAACCTTGCTTTAAATAAGTAAATTGAAGAACTGCACTGCAAAAATGTTGAGGATTTGGAACAGTAGAAATTGTCATTCGGTCATGGAATTTTGACTCAGCCAGCATGTACACAAACTATCTTATTGAACCTAGCATTCAGGTCAAATGCAATGAATCTCACCAGCTGTGGTTAAGAGGAATAATGATCCAGTATGTGTCTGCTCTGCAGTTTGTTTTCTTCAGAAATCACATGACACCAGGTTGTAGTCCAACAGCTTTATTTGAAATCACTAGCTTTCGGAGTGCTTCTCCTTTGTCAGGTGAAATGGAGGGAAGTGCACAGGTACAGAATTTACAGAAAAAAGGGTCATTGCAAGGTAATTCCAGTAATTAAGAGTGTCAAAGGATAGTACAAATGGTGTGGGTGGAGTGTTGACAGGTTGAATAACAAGTCTTTGCACGTGATTAAATGTGTCAAATGGTGTAAGTGTCAGTAGCTGAATAGCAAGTGAAGTGGTGACCTATAATCGATGCAAGTGAGACTTGTTTGCTGCACAGGACCTCTAACTAATGCTATACAGCAGATACATTGATGACCTTTTCTTCCTTGAACTAGTGAGGAATCACTGAAATGACTTCAGACAATATTGACAAATTTCATCCCACCATCAAACTTACCATGGCTTACTCTTCAGAATCAGTCTCATTCTTGGATACGCGCATCTCCAGGGATGGACACCTTAATACTTCACTCTACTGCAAGCCCACAGATATCCTCACGATGCTTCACTTATCTAGCTTCCATCCCAAACATATTAAAGAAGCCATTCCCTATGGATAAGCCCTGTGCGTACCTAGGATCTGCTCAGAAATGCAACAGACACCTACAGATGCTGAAAGATGCCGTCATAAGCTCAACTCATCGATTGCCATTTCCAACATGCCACGGCAAAAAAATCATAATGACCTCCGAAGACAAACATGTGACACAATCAACAGAGTACGCTTCCTCATCCAGTACTTCCTCAAAATGGATAAATCAAACCATGTTTTTCGCACCCTTCAACATATAATTGATGATGATGAATATTTCACCAGGACCATCTCTACGCATTTACTTCTCACCTTCAAACAATGGGCAAACCTCAAACTGACCACTGCTCACAGAAAACAGTCCAGCCTTCAGGAGAACAGAGACCACAAGACTACACGGCAACCTCTGATGACATGCCAGATCATTGACATGGATACTACCATAACACATGGGATCATCACCCACCATGTACGCAACAGATACTCATGTGACTCTGCCAATGTTGTCTCCCTCAAACTCTGCAGGCAAGGATGCCCTGAGGCATGTTATATTTGGTGAGACCATGCAGATGCTACAACAACGGATGAACAAACACCATATAATAATCATAGAGCCATAGAGATGTACTGTAAGAAAAGAGGCCATTCAGTGCAACTCTTCCATACCGACCAGATATCCTAAATTAATCTAGTCCCATTTGCCTGCACTTGGCCCGTATCCCTCTAACTGCTTCCTATTCATATACCCATCCAGATGCCTTTAAATATTGTAATTGTACCAGCTTCCTCCACTTCCACTGGCAGCTCATTCCATACACCCTTTGCTTGAAAGGGTGCCCCTTAGGTCCCTTTTAAATCTTTCCCCTCTTACCATAAACCTATGCCCTCTAGTTCTGCACTCCCTCCCAGGGAAAAGACCTTGACTATTCACCCACTCCATACTCCTCATGATTTTTATAAACCTCTATAAAGTCACCCCTTAACCTCTGACGCTCCAGGGAAAACAACACCAGCCTATTCAGCCTCGCCCTGTAGCCTAAATCCTCCAACCCTGGCAACATCCTTGTAAATCTTTTCTGAATCCTTTCAAGCTTTGCAACATCCTTCCTGTATCAGGGAGACCAGAATTGCGCACACTGTTCCAAAAGTGGCCGAGCCAATGTCCTGTGCAGCTGCAACATGACCTCCCAACGCCTATACTCAATGTTCTGACCATTAAAGGAAAGCATACCAAGCACCTTCTTCATTGTCCTATCTACCTGTGACTCCACTTTCAAGGAACAATGAACCTGCACTCCAAGGTCTCTTTGTTCGGCAGCACTCCCCAAGACCTTGCCATTAAGTGAATAGGTTCTGCCCTGATTTGCCTTTCCAAAATGTAGCATCTCCGCATTTGTCTAAATTAAACTCCCATCTCACCAGACGGGTATGATCCTTCCTAGTTGTGGAACACTTGGTCAAGGACATTCAGCGTCCAATCTTTGGATAAGCTCCAGTAAGGCAGCCTTCGAGATACACAACAACGCAGAATCATTGAGCAGTAACTGATAGACAAGTTCTGCACCCATAAAGGCAGCCTCAACTGTGATCTTGGGTTCATGTTGCATGACATTTAACCCAAGCACACTTCTGTATTTGTAAAATCTTGCTTACTGTTCTATTGTGACATCATCACCTTGATTACTTATGATCTCTCTACCTTTATTAGTTTGTACAGTTTTGGATTGCTTGTTACTTTGATCAGACCCTCGTCATGCAACTCCTGCACCTGTCTTATTACTTTAGCCATTTGATTTCTTCCTAACACCATCTTTTTCTATTTTTTGTAATTATCTCTCTGCCTTAACTAATTGGATCATTGGTCATCCCTTCACTTGCTATTCAGCTGTTGGCACTTTTCTCACACCATTTGACACTTTTGATCACCTGCAAAGACTTGTTATTCAGCCTGTTGACACTCAATTCACCATTTGTACTGTTTTTTGACACTCTTAATTACCTGGAATTATCTTGCAATGATCTCTCCACCTATAAATTCTGGTGCCTCTACTTCACCTGATGAAGGAGCAGTGCTTCGAAAGCTTGTGATTTCAAATTAACCTGTTGGATTATAATCTACTATTGTGTGACTTTTGACTTTGTCCACCCCAGTCCAACACCAGTACCTCTCCATTATGTTTTCTTTTTTGCCCTAGATAACCATGACGTGCAGTTTTGTGAGATGAAAATATCACCGTGCCATGTATGTTGACTAATGTTTGACAATAAGTAACAATGTCTTCTGATCAATAGTTTGCCACTTTCTCAAGGGCAATTAAACAGTTTTCTTTGGACATTAATTATGTTTTATACTAGGCGCTGTTCTGTTTACCTATATCTGTTTATACTCAGTTGATCAAAAATTATCTTGACAATAGGACTTGCAATAAAATCTTAGAGCTGTGTAAAATGTTAAAAGCAGAACAGGTCAATGTGTGTTTACAGTGCAAAGACAGTTGCAGTTTGTTTCAAAGTACAATAAAAATTAATTAGATATGTTTTTTTTTTAAAAGAAAAGCCTTAGTAGCATTTTGGTTTCAACGTAAATTTGGACAAGATTTTACTTCTAATTCCATTTCTTCATGATGCATTTACCAATGGCATTTAACTTACAGTCACTTGACGCAAGATATTGGAAGTTAGTTATATTAAGGAATTACAAATCCAAGCAGCATTGCTTTATGTAGTGAGGCTATTGTGTGAAATGAACAGTAGCATTGCTTTCAAGTGCCCTGACCTTCAATACGGCCACACTTGAAGTCAGCCAAAGATTGCTTCATGTCATATTGTTTAGCCTCTGAGTTTCCCACACACATTGTATAAGAACAGAGAAGCAAGTTCAGCAACAGGCTTACTGAGTATACTAAAATGTGCAGTCTTGAACACAGCATTTAGTTGAACTATTTCCGTCAGTCCATCTCTTCCATTCTGGCTATGACTTTTACATTCTAAATTGTGACCTTTCCATTCATACCCACTTGGTCATTTTTTTTTAAAATCATCATTTGAAAAGTCACTGCTGATTTGAAAGTTTATACACTTTGACAAAATGCCATTAGTCATTGAAGAATAGTTTTGCTGCTACATGACTGCAGTCTAGTCAGTTGTCATTTTGTTGTTCTGACACAATCAGTTTTTCCATTGTTCAAGAAATATTTGCTTTCTTCTGTCATATTTGGCTTTTTCTGTAAGTAATGAATTCCTATTGAACTTTGCAACTCACAATAATGTAGATTTGCTAATGATAGCAATCCTATTCCATCCTGTCATCTTTCGTTAGCCATGTTATCCCTATTGTCCACATCTCTTAATTTGCTTTGAACTGATGAATTTAGCTGGATTAATTTTGAAATAAGGAGAGAAAGCTCATAATTACTGATTTGTAAGAATTTCCAATTGCATTATCAATGTAGGGAAAGTGTACTGTTGCTGCTTTCAGATTGCCAATAACATTCCTGGAACATGGAACATTATATATTGGTTGACTATCAAATAGAAATTAGAGTAGCTTTCCTTTTCCCTTCCTTTCAATTGTGGCAGTTTCATGAGACACACTGCCTGTCTCTGAAAAATGTGTACAATTACTTAATTTAATGCAGAATTCATTGAATCATGTTGTAAATTGCCTAAAACTCCATAGTTACCTGACTGCAAGAGTGTGGTCCATGAACAGGGATTAATTAATCTTGTGATGCCACCTTTTAATTTGTATTTCATGTTAAGCTTCTCCTTGAAGCTAGTTGAAAGTTAGTGTATTACAGGTGTTACTGAAGTTCCTTGGAGGTAAAGAAATATGAAGTTATGAGCAAGAAATTACAGATCACCATATTAAAACAAGTAATGGTAAAATAAAAACACACTGGTAAGGACCAAGTCCCAATAGGTCTCCATTGTATAACATTGGGCCCTGTTGCTCGAGTTCCGTGTTGCTGAATCAAACAGATTTAAGTTTAAGCACTAGTTTAAATGTTAATTACATGCAATGACTTCTGTAGTTGATGTTTTCTTGTTCAGGTGTGACAGAAGGACAGCATAATTTAGGCTGGAGTGAGAAGGTTCCTTGTTCTCCACTGTTTCTGTGCATTTGGCACTTTTGGACTGCTGACTTTTGTTCAGCAGAATAGTATTTTGTCTCTTTGTTGCAGTTTCTCTTTGTCCTGCATCGATCAAAGCTTCTGAGGGTGGTTGTCAAGGCTGCTTCTTATTGTTCTGTACACTGGCTGTTATTAGCCAGGTTTCTTTCTCCAATTCAAAAGCACAAAATGGTGGTATGTTCATTTCGCGGAGTCCAGGGTTCATGTAGCAAAAAGGTCACTTATGATTAATCCCTTTGAAGTTCTTCCTCCTGTCTACTGTTTATCTCTGAAGCCAGAATTCTGCCACATCTATTATTTGTTTTGCCTGTATTTGAAGAGTTTTTACATGTCTGGACGTGTGTCTCTGTAAATCATTCAGAATTGTAGCTGCGCAATCTGGTGACTTGTAGCAGCCTCTTTTTCATCTCTTCTGTTAAGTTAGTCAATTTAATTTTTAAAAAAATGTCTACCATATCATAACCCTTGTGTTCATGAAAGTTGAAAATTAAATTTCCCAAGATATTTAACTTTTAGAAGTGGAACAGAAGGTAAAGAAAGGAGCCCTTATAACAAAGGGTAGAGTAAACGTAGGAAAGAGGAAGAGCTTTAATTAAGATAATTAAAGTGTCAAATCAAGAACAAGAAGGGAATAAAGATTATGCTCACTGCTTGTTAATGCCTTAACATTTGTGTTAGACATAGGATAAATTAGAAAATTTGAGATGTAAGGAACAAGTAATCATGAAGGATTTTAATCCAAAACAACTAAATTTGTATTAATAATTTACAGGACACGCTCATGAAATGTATCCATAGTTTTTCTGATCATTTTTTGAGCAACAAACCAGAGAATAACTAGTAACTCTCTGATTGTATAACCAAAAAAATTGTAATTAATAACCTTTTAGTAAATAACTATTTGGGGTAAATTTGTCACAGCATGATGCAATTTCATAGTTTAATACTGATTTAATGAAGCTTGAAATGAGAATTATCGCAAACTGTAAAGATATGAAAGCTAAATTTGCGAAAATGTGTTTTGAAACTAGGTTCAGAGTTTAGAAGACAGAAAAAACATAGAAGACAAAAAATTACAGCAATAGTGAGAAACCATTGTCTGATGAGATTGGCAAAGAAATTGAAATTGGAGAAATTCATGGAACTAAATGAAACAACACCTGGGCCTGTTGGCTTGTGCCCTATAGTTTTAAAAGAAATAACTAATAGAAAGTAAGTGCATTGCTTTTAATCATAAACCATTCTTTAATTCTGAAGTTCACAGAATCACTGAATGGAAACAGGCCATTCAGCTTATAGAGTCAAGCATCAACCTGGCAAAGCGCATCCCACCCAGACCCACCCCTACCCTGTGATCCTATATTTTCCGCAGTTATTCTCCCTAACCTGCACATCTTTGGACCATTAGAGGAAACCAGAGCACCCGATGGAAACCCATGCAGAAATAGGAGAATGTGGAAACCCCATGCAGACAGTTGCCTAAGGGTTGAATCGAGCACAGCACCCTGGTCTTGTGAGGCAGCAATACTAACCTTTGGACTACCATGCCACCCTACCATTCTACCTATGTGTTGCAGCATAACAAATATCAATCCACAATTCAGAGAAAAGAGAGATCTATAAACTAGTTAATGTGATATCAATCATTCAGAAAGTGCTAAAGTGCTTTTATTGCAGATGTAATAGCAGGCACTTAGAGTCAGAGTCCTACAGCAGACGGAGAAAGGTCCTTTGGCTCAAACTGGTTCATGGTGACCAAAATGTCCGTCCACACTAACTGCATTTCCCTGCACCTGGTCCATATCCTTCTAATCCTTTCCTATCCATGCATTTGCCCAAATGACTTTTAAATGTTATTAATGTACCTGCCTCAACCACTTCCCCATGCAGCTCATTCCATAAGCATACCACCCTCTGTTTTAAAAAAAGAAGTTGCCCTTCCGGTTTCCTCTTATTCTTTTCCCTCTAACCTTAATCCGATGCCCTCTAGTTCCAACCCTGGGAAAAAAAACTGAGTGCATTCACCCTTTCCATGCCCCTCATGGTCCTCATGGTGAGGAGGTGCTCGTATTAGACTGGAGTGAACAAAGTTAAAAATCTCACAACACCAGGTTCTAGTCCAACAGGCTTATTTCGAAGTACTAGCTTTCAGAGTGCTGCTCCTTCATCAGGTAACTAGTGGGACAGGATAATAAGATACAGAATTTATAACACACGATCATAGTGTCATGCAACTGATACAATAGATTGACCAACCATAGATTGTTGTTAAGTCTTTCATCTTTTAGAATGGGTTGCAGGTTTTGATTCATTATGCAAATCCCAGAATTTCTTTCAAGTCACATTCCCGAGATAACTGAAGGTTTTATGAAAAATGGGTGACATCTCAGCTCAGACAATGCATTGAAGGTGTGAGGTTGGAGTCTGTATAGATTCCAACCTTGATTCATAAGTGTCATGCAACCGATATGATCTATTGAACAACCCTAGATTGCTGTTAAGTCTTTCATCTTTTAGAATGGGTTGCAGATTTTGTTTCATTAACACACTCTACCAAGCTACACTCTACTCTATTTTAGTGTCTTTAGCAAACTTACTAATCACGCCTTGTACATTCTGATCCAAATCATTGATATGGATAATGAACAGTAATGAGCACAGTACTGACTCCTGAGGAATTTGGAAAATGGGCAAAGTCTACATGGGTTTATGAAACTAGTAGAGATGTGAAAGAACGAATGGAGGTCCATTTTTGATTGAGAAATGGAAAAGCAACTTGTCTAGAATGAGAGAAACTTCAAGGAGCTTTGGTGCCGGGGGTTTGGGAATCCTCATGCATGAATTGAAGAAGACTGGGATGCAGATGGTGGTGAAGGCACATGGAACTGCAGTATTGGTCCCCTTATTTTAGAAGGGATGTATTGCATGGGAGGCAGTTCAGAGGAGGTTCACTGGATAGATCCCAGAGATGATGGGTTTGTCTTAGGAAGAGAGATTGAGCAGTTTTAAGTCTGTACTTTCTGAAGTTTAGAAGAATGAGAGAAGATCTAATTGAGATACATATGATGCAAAAGGGGACTGATAAAGTAGACATAGAGAGAATGTTCCATCATGTAGGGAAATCTAGAATGCATGGTTATAGTTTTAGGATAAAGGTAGCAGATTTAAAACAGATGAGGAGAAATTACTTCTCTCAAAAGTAGTGAATCTATGGAAGTCATTGCCCAAATATAGATTGGATGCCAGGGCATTGAGTAAATTTGAGGAGGATATGGACTGATTCCTAATTAGTAATGGGTTGAAGGGTTATGGAGAGTGGGCAAGAAAATGGAATTGAGACTGAGATGAGCTCAACCATGATTATATTAAATGGTGGAGCAGCCTCAAGAAGCTGAATTGCTTACTCCTCTCAGCATTCTGAAGGGACCATTCTCCATGACACCCAGGCCCATTCTTCCGTCATCCTCGTCATTCTGCTTTATCTATGCAGGGGTAACCAAAAGAGTACTTGCCCTTTTACCCCTTCTGTTCTTAGCAAGTCTTAAACTGTGCTTTCCATTTAAGTTATTGTCCACAGCTCTCAATGTGATCTCCTTCACATTACAGTAACTAAAAGCACATTGACTGAGTGGTTTGTGGACATCTCTCTTTGGTCCACATGCAGGACTCTAAGCTTCCTGTCACTAGTCATTTCAATTCTCTATCTTGATCTCACTCTGTTCTGTTCCTGGCTTGGTACAGTGGTTCAGTGAATCTTAATGCTTGAGGGACAGTGCCTCATCTTTAGCATTTTACAGCCTTCTAGACTCAACGTTGTGTTCAGTAATTTTTAGTTATAACCACTGCTTCCACTTTGTTTCATTTCAGTTCAGGATTTGACTTTTTCTTATTTCTTTGTTTATTACTAGTATTGCATTTGAATGGTTGGTGTGTACGATGCTATATTACCATGCCCCTTCTGCCATGTTGGTAGGTGGTAATAATCTCATAAGAAAGATGATGTTCAAGAAGTCTTAGTGAGTGAATGCCGCGCATTTTGGTGGTGTAACAATGGCTCCTGCTATGCAGGTGGTGGCCGGAGTGATCATTAAAGGTGTGGATGACTGCCTATCAGGTTTATTGCTTTAAGCTAGATGGTGTCAAGGTCTTGTATTGGATCTATTCTCATCGCAAAAAAGAGGATAATATTCCAGCCTACTGCTGACCTGTTGTTCATGAGTCGGGGAAGGGCTCGAGTGTTAAAAGGTGAGTCAGAATATCTGTAACTACAGTATTCAAGAGTGAAAGCAAAGAGAAAAGATGAGAGAGAATAATTTAATAATGAAAGGGGTGATTTGTTTGGGACCAATCATTGATGGCATCAGTGGCATTGCAATGATTGACCCACAAGTCTAGTGAAGGCCATAAAAGCATAATATTCCAGATGCTGAAAATCTGAAGCAGACACAGAATGTTGGAGAAACTCTGTTCATTTGGCAGCATCTGTAGAGAAAGACAGAGTTACAGTAACTCTTTCTCTGAAGTGTCTTTTTGGACTTGCAATGTTAACTGTTTCCCTCTCTGCAGCTGCTGTTAGTGAAGGTGACCAGGGAGAAGTAAAGCAAATGTTAATGGCTAGATGTGAGCCAGAAGGCTGATACCAGCAGAATTTTAGAGGTTTACAGAGCTGTGGTTATTCCTGTCCTCCTACATGGCTCTGAGAAGTGGAGCATCTACAGGAGACAGCCTAATGGACTGGAGCAGTACCACCAACACCGTCTGCGCAAGATCGTGTGAATCCACTCGGAAGAAAGACACACCATCACCAGCATCCTCAACGAGGCCAACATCCCCAGCGCTGATGTACTGACCAACCTTGATCAGTTACGATGGGCTGGGCATATCACCTGCGTGACCAACATGAGACTCCTCAAGCAGGGGATGCTCTACGCCCAGCATTGAAACAGCAGGCTAGCCCCAGATGGACAGAGGAAACACATCAGTGACACCCTCAAGGCCATTCCAACAGACACCTAGAAATCACTGGCTCAAGACCATCCAAAGTGGAGGAGGAGCATCACAGTAGGTGTTGAGCACCTTGTCTCTTGCCATTGCGAAAAAATGGAAGTCGGGAGAAAACAGCGAAAGGAGTGTGCTGCCACACCAATGTCCCGTGACCACCACCTGCCCCAACTGTAACAGAGCCTGCGGTAGCCTGTGCTCACGTTTCATTTCATTTGAGTATTATGGTTTCCTATGTACTGTTTCATCAAAAATTTATATCTGGCACTGAATGTTAATCTATCGTTCTCCTCTAATCCTCTTATTTTTTGCTTAAAAGTCAGCCATTATTACCTTAATGTCTCTCCTTTCTTTCTTTATATTGCAAGTTTTCTTTAAGTCCCATGTATTATTGTCACTGTTAGATGCTCTGATCTTGACTTCACTGGCATTCTTTACCTAGTGATTAATAGTTACTTTAGTATTGCAGTTCACAGAGGACTCTTTGCACTTCCATACTCATTTAACATAACAATTTATTATCATGTCCAGAAACAGTAATTTATTTATTTCTATCAAATGTTTTCCAATATATTCTAACAAATACAATCTCTCTTCATAACTTTTTACACTTCTCTCCCTGGTTAAATCATAGCATGACATGAATATTTGTTTTAATTTTTTTATTTAGGTGTTTTTGAGGTTTATAGCTGTTGTGTATTTGAATCTAAGTTAATCACCTTGCTAATTTCTTTATATAGATTATTCATCTTGAGCCTGAATACTTAATGTCCATTCCCATTTCACCTCTTCAATCTGTTCAGAATGATCTAAGTGCTTTGAGATATGCCTCTTTGCTCTCTCTATCCTATAAAACTGTTGACACAAGTAAATTCATTTATTTTGTTTTTTAGCAATCATGTGTAAAATACTTGTTCAGTGGCTTCTTAAACATCCCAATCCTAGTTGCCCTGTCTCCTAGCTCTTCTGTATTCTCTTGGAATCTTATCTTGATCAGATGCTTTCTCCACTACACTGCATTATATATTTTTACTTTCTTTGATAAATTGTTCTAGCTTAAAACTTTGAATTCATTCTTCCCATGCCTCATTGTAAATCAATACATCAGTGTGTATTATCTACAAAATGCACTGCAGATATTCACCAAGTTTTCTTAGCACATTCCAAATCCACAAGGCAGCAGATATGTGGAAGCACCACCACCTGCAAATTCCCTTCCAAGCCACTCAGCACCGTGAGCTGGAAATATAGTTCTGTTCCTTTAATGTTGCTGGGTCAAAAATCCTGTGACTACTTCCCTAACAGCATTGTGCGTTACCTATGCCAAATGGACTACAGCAGTTCAAGAAGGTAGCCCACCAGCATACTTTAAGGGCAATTGGGATGGGCAAGAAATACTGGCCCAACCACTGCCATCATATTCCATGATGAATAATACAAAAAGAAATGCGATGGAAAATGAACATGAGAGTTACAAGGCTTTGGCCATTTGGCTCTTTAAACGTCCTCCACCCTTTTGTAAGGCCATGGCTTGTTATTCCTCAACTCCATATTCCTGTTTACCTCAATAAATTTCAGTTCTTTTTTGGCAATAATTTATCTACTCTGCCTTAAAAATATTCAATTACTGTTTGTACTGCTCTCTGAAGAACTCAGATATTCAAAAACTTGCGACCCATGAGAGAAAGTACTTCTTATTTCTGTCTGTAATAGAAAACCCCTTATTTTAAATAGTGTGCCCTAGTTATAGTCTTTCTCACATGAGGAAACATTCGCTCAGCATCCACACTGTCAAATCTTTTCAGCTTAAATGTTTCAGTAAACAACTGTATAGAAACCCCAGCAACGGTAAAGACTATTATTTGTTGTGCAACTAAAGCAATATCTACCACAAATTTTATTGTGAATAATGTTACACATGTGATTTTATATTCTAATTTATTCATGGATAGCACTGTTGACACAAATGGGTTAAACATTTGATCACTTCATATCAGTTGAATTATGATAATTTCCTTTGACAGCGGTGTGGCTGAGCATAGCTCGCAAGACAGTAAAAAGCCTGATTTATATGGATCATTAAAGAGATAGAAATCTTTCATAAATGAGTGTGTACAATGTAAGTAGAATTCTGTGATAAATGTGTTATTTCAAAGGAATGAATTTAACTGCTCGCCCACATCCTTTTCTATCAGACAACTGTATCTTTTATTTGGCTTAGTGCTTTTTCTTTAATCCCAACTCAAGTCGCCTATTTGTGTGCAAGAGTTTCTTTTATGTTTCATTGTGTGGGCTTTAAAAGAACTCTATTGTCACATTGCAGTCACCTGTCAGGAAGGACTCCAGCTTCCTTATAATTGAATACTCTTCAGAATATCCAGGAACAAAACATATTCAGCTTTCTGAGAGTGGGAAAATAATAACCAATAACTAGCTGTACTGTAAACTGGAAATACTGCCATTTCTTGAATCAAGAAAATATTACAAGTGAATAATTATATCTATTTTAACTTTTAATAGGTAGATTTATTTTCTAGCATGTTTTCATTCTGTTTTCTGCAATCAAAAATAGCTAGAAATCTTTTTTTTCCTGATAAATGAAGTGTTTACAATCAAAGCATTGGGAATGTCCGATCATATTAAGTACAGTTGAAGGTGACCACCTTGGCTTTTCCATGCAAAATCTGCAGTTTGCCACACCATCTCTCAGATTCGACAAGCCCCTCACAAAAATCACAACTAAACACCAAATCAAAATTACAGTCATGTTTTAAATCATTCTAAAGCTCTTTCCTTTACTATTCTATCCACATGTTGAAATTGATTTTGTGTGAAAAACAGTTTCAGTAAGTTTTCTACTTACTTATGGCTAGTTTGAAACTGTGCTCCCTTTGTACTGTTGATGGGTTATTTAGAAGTGTCTTTTTGAACAAATCAGTGCACTCTCCTCTAATTTAGAAAGAGATTGATTTGAGACCCACTCCAGGATTTGAGCACATGTTGACTCATTAATCATGTACATTATGATGTGCTGCATTTTCACTTGGAATACTAAGCTGACTCTGTCACCCTGATCTGGTGAATGTAATTACCCTGAGTCACTATTTGAAGATGAGAGAACAGCCCTACAATCTTCTGGGCCTATGATGACTTTACCTTTTACTCCTATTTGAAGATAATAGGAAAATATTTGATAAGGTTGACGATCTCCAAGGAGATCAAATGACTAAAAGACCGCTTTCATCCAATTTCGCCTTGTTTTCTCTTCACTGATGGACATCTGTATTTACTTGTTTATTTGTTCAAAGTTTGTGCGAAGATTTGTAGCTCGGGTGCTTGTTGTAGTGGTTCTGTTCGCCGAGCTGGAACATCGGATTTGTTCATCGGATGTGGGAATTGCATTTATTGCTGTTCCATAATTGCTCTTGGAGAAGGTGATGGTGAGTCCCTGCCTTGAACTTTTGTGGTCTTTTGGATTAGGCACATCATTGCAATTAGGAAGAGAGCTCCAGGATTTTAATGAAGTAACAGTGAAGAAATGATGTCATTGTTCCATGTCAGGATGGTGATCAGGGCTTGAAGGAGAAGTTGCAGTTGGTGCTGTTCCAGGCATCTGTTATCCTTGTCCTTCTCACTGGTAGAGATGATAGATTTGTAAGTTACTGTATTTTATCTTGTAGATGGTAAACACTGCTACCAGTTTACATCAGTAGTTGAGGAGGCGTGAATGTTTTATGGTGGCTAGGGTGCAAATCAAGAGGGCTACCTTGTTGAGCTTCCTATTTGGAACTCAGCCAGGCAAATGGGGAGTATTCCATCTTACTTCAGACTTTGCCTTATAGACAATGTTTGATGTGTTAGAAAGCATGCTAAGCACCTCAGAATTCTCAGTCTCCACCCTGTTCTTATAGCCACAGTATTTATACAGCTGGTCTAGGTTAGTTTCTGGTCATTGGTAACCACCAGTATATTAATATTACCACACGTTTTATCTATGGTAAAGCCACTGAAAAGGGGAATGGTTTGATTGTCTTGAGTGGTTGTTACTTAGAATCTATGGCCATGAGTAGTATTTGCCACTTATCAGCTTATGTCTGTATTTTTACCCAGTCTTACTGCAAATGTGCATAGACTGCTTCTGTATATGAGGAGTCCTGAATGGTGCTGAACATTGTGGAATCATTAGCAAGTTCCACGTCTCACCATACCATGGAGGGAAGGTCATTGATGAAGCAGCTGATGATGGTTGTGCCTAAGACATTATACTGAAAATTTGAGGGTGCTTGTAGCACAATGGTCAAATCCCTGTCTCTGGGCCAGAGAAGACACAGGTTCAAGTTCTACCTGTGCTGGACGAGTCTCTCAACATGTTCAAACAGTTTGATTCAAAATCTTTACCCTGGGAACCTGGGACTCTTGTGGTGCAGTGGTAGTTTCCCTACCTTTAAGCCAAGAGGCCCAAGGTCAAATCACACCTGTTCCAGAGGTGTGTAATAACATTGCTTAAAAATATTTGTCCTGAGGTGGTCCTCAAGTAACAGCCGGATTCTGAGTTTATTGACTTCCAACAACATGGAAACAATCTTTCTTTTTGCTAGGTATGATTCTAACTATGGAAGCACTTTTCTTTGGATACACTGACTCATTAGAACCCCTTGATGCCATTCTCAGTAAAATGCTGCTTTGGTATTGAGGGCAGTCACTCTCGCCTCACCTCCCAAGTTTAGTTCTTTTACCCATAGCTGAACCAAATCTGTAGTGGGGTCAAGGACTACATTTCCCTGGGTGAATGCAAACAGTCAGTGAGCAGGTAATTACTAAACACCTGCTGCTTGATAGCAAAGTTGATGATTGAGTCATTCATTTTATTGATGAACATGAACATACTGATAAAGTTGGCTCAGTTAGATTTATTCTACTTGTGGTAGAAGGGACTTACCTTGCTAGGTGAATGATGATGTAACTGTTCTGGAGCAGAAGTCTTCAGTGCTGATGCCAGAAAGTTGACAGGGTCTATAGTCCTTGCAAAATCCAGTCACTGTCTTTTGCCATTTTACCATTTTGTGCTAACAAATGAAGTGAATTGAATTGACTGTGAGACTGACATCTGTTTGGCTCAGGAACTCAGAAAAAGGTCACGATGCATTCTCCACTTAGTTCTTGAGTGCTTCAACTTTGTCATTTGTACTCATACGGGGCTGTTCCATTGTTAAAGATAGGAATATTTGTCAAGCTGCTTCCTCTTACTACTTGTTTAATTATCTACCACCACATCACCTTGTCCACCAGTTGAGTTGCTATCTCAAGAGGCATCCTATATAGGAATGCTGAACTTCGTCCTAAAAAAACTGTGCAGTGATCACTCCGACTATCACTGTCATGGAGAGATGCATCTGTGACCATTAAATTGGTGAGGACATGTTCAAGTAGGATTTTACCTCTTGGTTCTCTTATGACCATTGAAGATCCAGTACAGCTACGTCCTTTAGGACTTGGCCAGCTTAATTAATAGGGGAATCACAGGTGATGAGATAAAGGCAGGAAAGTGGAGTTGGAAATTATCAATCATTCATAATCTGATTGGTTGAATGGGGGAGCAAAATCCGTGAGCTGAATGATCTGCTTCTGGTTCTATGTTGTATAGTCAATAATGGTGCTCCTGAGTCCTCCACTTAGAGCACATTCTGTTCCCTTGCTGCCCTCAATGCTTTGTCCCAGTTGTACTGAATATGGTGGAACATTGAAACATCAACTAATGGGTTAGGGCGATAGTGCTAGATGTCACTAGGTGTTAATTATAAGAGGTTTCTTTGACCATGTCTGACCTAATGACATGACTTATCAAGTCACACTGAGTCAATATTGAGGACTAGCTGGGTAACTCCTTGTTGATTGTACACTGCTATATCACTACTACTTCTGATGGATCTGATGTGCCATTGGATCAGGCCAAACCCAGGGAGGGTGAAGGTGGTGTCCAGGATATTACTTGTACAGTTATTATAACAGGCTATTGTTGACTAGTCTCTGGGACAATTATTCACATTTTGGCGCAAGTTTTCAGTTATTAATAAGAAGGGTCCTCAGGGTTGGGTTTGATGTTCTTAGAACTTCTTCAGCCAGAGGTGGTGAATTTGTGGAACTCATTGCAACAGAAAACTGTGGAGTCCGAGTCATTGAGTGCCTTCAAAAGAGAGACGTAGGTTCTTGATTAGTAAGGGGACCAAGAGTTACAGGAAGAAAACAGTAGAAGGAGGTTGAGAAATTCATCAGCAATGATCGAATTGCAGAGCATATCCGATGGGCTGAATTGACTAATTTTGCTCCTATATCTTATGTTCTTACTTTTAAGTCAAAGCAAGGTGGTCCAACCAAGTTTCATTTCTTTCAGATTTTGTAGCACTTTGGTAAAACTAAGTGTTTGTTATCTCATTTCAGAATGGACCACATTGTGGTGGTTCTGAAGAGGCAGGTAGAACTAAATCAAGGACTACAAACTTCCTTCTCGAAAAGACATCAATGTACCAGATGGGCTTTCACAATTGAGAATGATAACCTATTAATTTAAATTCCATCAGCTGCTGTAATGGGGTTGGAACCCATACCTCTGGAGAATTACTAATTCAATGCTACAGGAACAATGAAGTCTGTATTTGGGGTAGAATTCAATACCTGCAGAATCCTAGTGAACCAGGACAAATCTCCATAGAACATAGAATATTACAGCGCAGTAAAGGCCCTTCGGCCCTCGATGTTGCACCGACCTGTGGAACCAACCTGAAGCCCATCTACCCTGCACTATTTCATTTTCATCCATATGTTTATGCAATGAACATTTTAAATGCCCTTAAAGTTGACGAGTCTACTACTGTTGCAGGCAGGGTATTCCATGGCCCTACTACTTTGAGTAAAGAAGCTACTTCTGACATCTGTCCTATATTTATCACCCCTCAATTTAAAGCTATGTCCCCTCATGCTAGCCATCACCATCTGAGGAAAAAGGCTCTGACTGTCCACCCTATCTAATCCTCTGATCATCTTATATGTCTCACCTCTCAACCTTCTTCTCTAACAAAAACAGCCTCAAGTCCCTCAGCCCTTCCTCATAAAACCTTCCCTCCATACTACGCAACATGCTAGTAAATCTCCTCTGCACACTTTCCAAAGCTTTCACATCCTATAATGCGGTGACCAGAACTGGACACAGTACTCCGAGTGCAACTGCACTAGAGTTTTGTACAGCTGCAGCATGCCCTTACAGCTCTGAAACTCAATCCCTCTATCAATAAAAGCCAACACATCGTATGCCTTCTTAACATCCTATCAATCTGGGTTGCAACTTTCAGGGAACTACGTATATGGACATTGAGATCTGTCTGCTCATCTACACTACCAAGAATCTTAACATTAGCCCAGTACTCTTTTACTAACCCATCTTTCTAAGCCCTCATCTAGGTCATTTATAAAAATGACTAGAAGCAGTGGCCCCAAAACATATCCTTGCAGTACACCACAACTAACTAAACTCCAGGATGAACATTTCCCATCAACCACCACCCTTTGTCTTATTTCAGCTGGCCAATTTCTGATGCAAACTGCTAAATCACCCTCAATCCCATGCCTCTGTATTTTGCGCAATAACCTACCATGGGGAACCTTACTAAACGCCTTACTAAAATCGATATACACCACATCAACTGCTTGACCCTTGTCCACCTGTTTGGTCACCGTCTTAAAGAATTGAGTAAGGTTTGAGAGGCATGACCTACCCTTCACAAAACCATATTGACTATCCTAATCAATTTATTCCTCTTTGAATGATTATAAATCCTATCTCTTACAACCTCTTCCAACATTTTACCCACAACAGAAGTAAGGCTCAATGATCTATAATTACCAAGGTTGTCTCTACTCCCCTTCTTGAACAAGGGGACAACATTTGCTATCCTCCAGTCTTCTGGCACTATTCCTGTAAACAAATCTGAACCAATTAACATAGACATGTTTCAGCGTATTCAGTAGATTGTTGCTGTACTGGATGGTTAGAATGCTTTTATTTTCCCATTCATGTATTAATTACTCCCTCAGTTTCCAGATTGCAGAGTCATGGAGACTGCAGATAAGCTGTTCAATAAGGTAATTTTAGGAAAAAAATGACACTGATCATTAAAAACAAAAATAAATTTCTGCAAACATTAAAGCAATTAGAACCTGGGTCAACATCTGAAACATTTATTTGTTCAGTCTCCACAAATGGTAATTTAGCTGCCATTTTCTGTTTTCTTTCGATTGTATTGATAGTAGATGTTTGGAGATGGAGCACTAATAAAATCACCTTGGTGTAGACTGCCAAGGAAATATCCCTCTAGCAGGTATTAAGGATGATACCCTGGATTTTATAGTCCAAGGGTGACGACATTTTTAGAGCTCATACAATGAGCAAACTGCACCCCTTTGTCCTGGACACAAGCTTTCATGCTCGGCAAGCATTGAGTAAAGTAGACTTAGGAGGATTCATGTAGGCCTCTCAACAGGTTTGAGAGTTGAAACAATCTTGTAATGTTAACTAGGCATGAAAAGGGGTAAGAGAAGGGGTAATGCTGTTAAATTAGACATCAGTTCATCAGCTGCATTTCTTTAGAACTAATCATAGCGGGTGTTAAATATCAAGCTACATTTGGTTAATTATATAGAGCTGTTATCTCTTTTAAGGTCCTTTTGAAAAACTGGCAATTGATTTACCAGTTTATAAATAGTTGCTTAGATAACATTCTAAACAGAGCATTAGGTTTCCGAATAAAGGTGTAATTAAACTATTGATTTGAATTACTGAAGAGCTTTGATTTGGTCCTTACTCAGGACAGGCTAAGCATATTGGCAGTGAAACCATATGGTATAATTGTGGTTGAATGTCACTGAAGAGTGAAAACAAATTGGAAAGCTTAAAATGGACAAATTTGATAGTGTGCATTTTTTAAAAATCTGGGATTGTTCTTTCGATCTATTTATAGCAGGTTTAATTTGAAGTAAAAACAAAAACATTTGCCTATATTTAAAATGCATCAACATTTCCTTTTGAATTTTCCACACTGAAATACGTTGAAGTTGAAACTTTTTAATTGATAATACTTTCAAAGTAACCCAATTCTGAATTCAATATCTATATAGGAAAGTAGTTGCTCGTGGTGGCATGTCCATAAAGCCGGTGTTAAATGTTAAAACAATGTTCATTTATGCTTTTTGTATAACATGGTCTTTGAATTTACTATAGCTATAGCAGTAATGTGTGGAGATGAAACTGCCAACGATGCATGTTATTTGTTTGGGAAGTGGGGATGGGAGGGGTGGGTGGGCACTGTGGAAATGAATGCCCATATATCGGTGAGTGCTCAAAATTATGTAAAGCTGAGTGTTCCAGTGTAAAATTATATTAAGATTCAAACATTCCAAGTTCCTCCACTGCCTTTGTTCTGTAGACTATTTTTGTCAGACCATCCCTGCCTGGTTCTACTTGTAATGCATGGATAAGTTGGGAAGTGGTAGAGTTGGACTTCTTCAAAATAAAAAAAATCGTCCAGGAAGAGATTGTTTGTTTGAAAAATTTAACTTCCTGTTGTTTACCTTATCACACATAATTAATCTTAACAAAGATTGGGAATATGTCATCATCTATAGATGGCATATTGTTGTTGATGAACTTTTTTTAGGATTTGGATTTGGGTTAGTTCTGTGAATATGTTTTTAAAAGGTCAGAAAGATATTCTGGGATGGTAACCCAAGTGCATCAATTCCAGGAAGACTGCAAACAAACGCTTGGCAGACTCCTATAATTGAGAAAATGTTTATACTTAATGACAAGCAGAGTAAACAGAACAAAGCTGTTGTTTCTGCTTTGAATTTTCTTCAGAAGTAAACAAGAGTCTATTTTTCAGTTCAGATTAGAGGAACCAATCACCTTCATCAAAAGTATTTTCTAATCTGTGGAGTTTACAAGCCGAAAGAGTTTGACATGATAGGAACGTAGGAGCAGGCATAGACCACTCAGCCCCCCGACCCTGTTCCACAACTCTGAGATTTTGGCTGGTCAGTATCTAACTACATATGCATACCTTTAGCTCATATCCCTTAATATCTTTGTTTATCAAAATGTTACGTACCTCGGATTTAAAATTAACAACTGATCCAGCATCCACTGCCGTTTGTGGAAGAGAGTTCCAAACATTTACCACCCTCTGTGCTCAGAAGTGCTTCCAAATATCTCTTCAACAGTTTGGCCCTAATTCTGAGGCAATGCTCCCTTGTATTAGAATGTTCAACCGGTGCAAGTGGTTTATATCTACCCCGCAGTTCAGGCAGCATCCAAGGAGCAGCGAAATCGACCTTTCGGGCAAAAAGCCCTTCATCAGGAATAAAGGCAGAGAACCTGAAGAGTGGAGAGAGCCTGAAGCGTGTTATCTCTCCACACTTCAGGCTCTCTGCCTTTATTCCTTATGAAGGGCTTTTGCTCGAAACGTCGATTTCGCTGCTCCTTGGATGCTGCCTGAACTGCTGTGCTCTTCCAGCACCACTAATCCAGAATCTGGTTTCCAACATCTGCAGTCATTGTTTTTACCTCGTTTATATCTACCCAGTCTTTTCTTGTTAATATCTTGAAGACTTCAATCAGATCACCTGTTAGCCTTCTAAATTGTAGAGAAAATAGAGCTAATTTGTATAATCTGTCCTCATAACTTAACCCCTGATGTTCAGGTATCATTCTTCTAAACCTATGTTGCAATCCCTCTAAGACCAATATATCATTCCTAAGGTGTGGTGCCCAGATCCGCTCAAATTACTCCTAGTGGGGTTTAACCAGGGTTTTGTATAACTTAAGCATAACTTCTGCATCATTATGCGCCAGTCTTCTGGATATAAAAACCAAGACTCCATTAGCTTGCTTGATTTTTTTCTGCGCCTAATTGTGACATTTTAGAGATCTGTGCACCTGAACCCCCAAGTATCTTTGGACATCAATTGTATTTAACTTCATACCATTTACAAAGTACCATGATCTATCTTTTGTCAGTCCAAATGGTTAACCTCACTTGCTTATATTGAACTCCAGCTGCCACAGTTTTGCTCATTATTAAGTCTATCAATACACCTTTGTAATTTTATATCATTTGCACTGTGTACAATTATGCTCAATTTTGTGTCATCAGCAAATTTGGATATATGACTTCCTATGCCATTTTCCAAGTCATCAATAAATAATGATTAATTGAGGCCTTAACACAGATTCTTGGGAGACATCACCGATCAAATCTTGTCAATTTGTGTACCTCACCATTATCACGACTGTCTGTTGCCTCTATTATTATTACTACTATTCAAATGCCATGGCAGTAATTTGGCCTCAATTCCTATATTAAAGTTGTCAGAAATGAAAGACCTCAGAATTATAAAAGTTTTATGGAATTGGATATGGAAAGGAATCTTAAATTGTCTCTATAGTTCAAGAAAAAAAAACTGGAAGGCCTAGACCTGTTGGGAAACTTTGCTTTCATGTTTAAGATATTTTTAAAATATATGTTCATCTTTCTTTTGTGTTCTATTCTGTTCTTGAAATACATCTGCAGACTTATGTGAATATGTTTTACTGACAAACCATTATGTATGGTAACCAACTGCAAAAATTAAATATATGATCTATCAATCCCAGTTTCATTCTTGGAGCTGACTTGTCACCATTGATTGGGTTTGTAATACAATGTAATTATCAAATTGTTATTTTATAAAATTTTTATTTAAATGTTTCCTGAAATTAGAAACTGGGTTTATGGGACATAGTTACAAGATAGTAAAGATAATTGAGGTGAAGGGTGTTGTGAATCATGTGATCAGACTAAAGTGTCCTCTCTCAAAGTTGGGGTTGTATTCCTGAAAAACACAACTTTAATAAACTCTGACTTTGAAATGTGGTTTCCCATAGAAATCAATATTAAAGCCAAAGTTAAATTAGGGCAAGTTTTGTCCAAAATGTCAACGTCAAGTTTGAAGTACTGTGCCATCATCTGTGGAACTATGTATTTCTAGCTGCAATAACTTGCAAAGCAAAATGAAAACTTAAATGAAAAAAGCAATTTCTTGTAGTGGTTCTGTTCGCCGAGCTGGAAGTTTTTGTTGCAAACGTTTCGTCCCCTGGCTAGGAGGCATCATCAGTGCTCTGGAGCCTCCTGCGAAGCGCTTCTTTGATGTTTCTTCCGGCATTTATAGTGGTCTGTCCTTGCCGCTTCCGGGTGTCAGTTTCAGCTGTCCGCTGTAGTGATTGGTATATTGGGTCCAGGTCGATGTGTCTGTTGATGGAGTTTGTGGATGAATGCCATGCCTCTAGGAATTCCCTGGCTGTTCTCTGTCTGGCTTGCCCTATGATAGTAGTGTTTTCCCAGTCGAATTCATGTTGCTTGTTGTCTGAGTGTGTGGCTACTAGGGATAGCTGGTGGTGTCGTTTCGTGGCTAGTTGGTGTTCATGTATGCGGATTGTTAGCTGTCTTCCTGTTTGTCCTATATAGTGTTTTGTGCAGTCCTTGCATGGTATTTTATAAACTACATTAGTTTTGCTCATGATTTCTTGCTTGCACAGATTTAGATTTTATTGCCACATGTATTAGGTCCAGGGTACAAGAGTACAGTGAAAAGTGTACAATGTCACCACACATGGCGCCATCTTAGTTACAAGTATCTTGGTACAAAATCTTAGTTACAGAAGTAGAAAAGTAAAGACATGTTGAAAGAAATTTATAGTGGAAGTTCCTCAACTTTTGTACCTGTGCAGGCAAAATATTGTAACATACAGCAGATAATTTATTTAAAAGTTATGTGCAAGCAGTTTGTCTCCTCGTACATATACAGTAAGTATAGAAATTTTAGAAACAAAATTTACCAATAAGGTTTACTTCCGTATCTGAGCTGGGAACTGTTGGAAGAGACAATGATCTTCAACTGCTTGGGGCACAGTCACAATGGCGCCAACTCTAGCAGCATGATCAGTGGGCATCACTAATAATAAGATGACATGAGAGTCACAGCAACATGAGAGGCATAATGCTATGAGATGTGACCAGGAAGTAAGGGATGTTAAACTGAGGATCTGTACTCCATATGAGGAAAGAGGACTGAAAAGAGGAGTCTCAAATTAAGGACCTTCGATGTTATCATCTTTGCTTCTGAACCAGTATTAAGAAGAATAAACGATGATCAGTCCAAGGAGTATGCACTATATAATTACAAAGAAGTAAATTAACTTAGCTAGTTAGTTAAGCATGGATTTAACTTTTCATGTAAGATTAATTTATTTGTCTAGAAATATTAGCGCTTGTCAGGTAATCTAATGTCAGTGTTTGGACCTGGAACAAAGATTCATTTTGTTGAAAATATAATGCTACCTTTTTAGTTTATATACTCTGAGCTTCCAATAGGTTGACCCTTAAAACCAGTTTTTACCCATCATGAGGCCTTTTGCAAATGGTTTGGGCCTGGCAGATTTTTAAACTTGAAGTTAAGATTGATAGAACTGTTGAAAACAAAATCAAATTGAAATTTCAAAAGTATTGGGAAAATGCGAGAAAGGGAAGATGAGAAAAACCAGCAAATACATGATCAAATACTCATTTTATGGAGGATTTTCATTTTCTCTTTTTGGCTTTGTTAATAATTTCAAATTACTTAATAGTAATGGGATGTTACTTAACCTCTCAAATCTTAACCATTATCCTTAACGTTTGCGGTGCTTTAGTCCACAGTTTCTGATTTCTGAAGATATAAAATATAATGTGGCTACTCTTCTATTGAGTGATTAATCGTGGAACCTGTGTTGAGATCACCTTTGGTAGACAGGTAGATTTGTACCACTTGGGCTTTCATCAGTGGTAATATAAATTGCCTCAAGTATCTACTGGATCTCTTGGACATCATCAGTGTATTTTCTTTCAATTTTAGGAAAGAATGGGGTTTTGAATGTCTCAGGTTTTACCATTGCCTGAAAACTAACATAACAGTTTAGAAACTTCAATGTTATTGAAAGTTTTTAATTTAAAATTGCTGTTCAGAAAAACTCAGTCATGACCCATCTGTTCTGAGCATGTCTGTTCCCAATTTCATCTCCCTTTCTTCTTGCCTTTGAAGAAGTTCTTGCATCCAAATCTGTGTCCACCTTTCACACACTTGGGTTTCCGTATATGTCACAGCATCAACATGATCTCAAGCCAAAGTCGAAAATCACATCCACTATGTCAGTGACCTTAATGCTTCTGTCCTCCTTATAGTTCCTCCTTATAGCCACTGACTTCCTGACTAACATATCTCTTGGTTGTGCAGTTCACTTGCATCACTTCATTTATATTTTTTTTGATTGAAGACACAGCATCTCCAATAATTGTCACTGTTCTTGTTTCCAGACTGTTGACTCCAGAGCCCCCAAGGATCTGTCCTGGGTTCCATCCTCTTCCTCATATTCCTCTTCTTCCCTTTCGTGACATGATCTATAGGCATGAGTATTTGTCTCAAATTCCTTCTAACTTTTGTAGTTGTCTAGATCTTAATTTATATTTCCCAGCATTGAGGTCCTTTGAATTTGGCTGTTGAGATTTTCTCAACATAAGTTGCATGCAAATACAAATTTCACAGTCAAAAATTCCAAATAATGCATTTTACCAAAGTGCAAGGCCTTGCTTGCCTATGCCTTATGTAACCTAGTTGTTATTCCAATAATGTGTAACAGACACTTCTTGCTCCCAATATTTACAATTGAAGTGTTCACCTTATTTAGAATTGAGACATTGCAAAAGCTCTAGATGATCATTACTGCTTTCCCCACCAATCCCACCTTTTTGATAGATTTTGGTATCTGCTATCAGTGGTACATTTTCTGTATTGTTGTTTTGAAAATAGTCTAACATCTGAAACTTTAAAATTTCAATGATGTTGTAAAAGTTTCAAATGACTTTTAAGACATTACCATGCCCAGAAATCTTGCAGGGTAGCATTTTTCTCCACCTAGTCACTTAGTTTCTTGTGGTTAAACTATTTCAGGAAATTAATGTTCCGTAAACACTAAGCTTGCGCACTCACTCAGCAGAATGGAAGTATTTTTAATCACAATATTTGCATAATATTTTATTACTTTGCCCTAACATGACCACTCTGTCTTGGCTGATCTTTGGACTCTGACTGAATCACCTCAAAGGTTGGTCCTGATCGTGATTGAACAGTTTTTACTACTTATTCTGGAGGACAAAAAGACTCCCTTTTTCTTTTGACGCGCTATCACTTCGATTTCCCTCCCCACACCGTACACTTCATCCCACTCCTATCTACAGTTTTTTTTACTCGACCTCCTCTCCGTCTATTTCTATCCTTATCTCAAGGTCATGGACCTCTACGTGTAAAGTCAAAGCCACCCTGTTTGCAACTGCTGTCTCTTACTATCATCAATATCGAAATTCTGAGTTCTCGCTATTTAACTGTGCATTTATCCTGTCAGTTTTAATGCATCTGATAGTTTATATGTAGCTGATTTGACTAATTCCTGTCACATCAACTTAGTAAGCTAAGGAGATGCTAAACCTTGTCCTGTTCACCCCTGTTCAGCATCCTTTGTAACATCTTTGTTTCCTTCTACCTAAGTATCATGACTTATCTTCACTCTGATCTTTACTGCCAAAATATCAGATTCAACAAGATTTTGCTTATCTGAAGTTAATCTGAGGTCTGCTGACAGGATGCTTTGTTTTCCATGGTAAAAACTGTGTTGAATAGATGGAAATACATTTGAAATGTATACTGTTTGTTCAGAAATTACATGTAAAAGAAACCAGTTTGATGGTTTAAGTTTGACCTGACCTAGAATGTTTATCATACTACCTTCCCAATGATAAAGTAACTTTGTGTAATGGTATATGTCTGGTTACAGAACTCAGTTCACGCAAACAATGAGGTTTTTATTGTTATGGTCCCTGGGGCGCACTATTTCAAGATGAGGAAAGATAAACTTTTGGTCATGTGGAATATGTAATAGTACCTTAAAGGATGGTAAGCTACAGATAAGAAATTGCTTTGGACCAGGTGAATAACTTTGACTGTTGAATATTTTTTAGCTAAAAGAAATTTGTTTAAAAATCTATACAGGTCATATTTGTTGCAAAATTGATAAGCACCATATTCATCACCTTCAATATTTATTCACTTTGTCACTGATGCACAGTAGCAGCAGTGTGTTCCATCTACAAGATGCACTGTACTAATTCACCATAGCTCATCCAGCAGCACCTCACAAACTCATGACTGCTACCACTAGGACAAGTGCAGCAAATGCATGGGAACACCACCTGCAAGTTCACCTCCAAGCACATACTATCCTGACTTAGAATTATATTGTCATTCCTCAGTGATACTCTATTAAAATTCTGAAACTTCTTTCTCAACACTTCCATTGGCTGCAGTGGTTCAAGAAGGCAACTCACTATTACTTTCTCTACAAGATAATTAGGGATGGGTAATAAATACTGGCAAATACAGGAAACATCGACATCACATGAATTAATTAAAAACAACCTTCAAAAACATTATTATTACTTCATGGAATGTGAATTTCCTTAGCAAGGTCAGCATTTGTTACTATTTCTTGTAGTTGAGAAGGTGGTGGTGAGTATCCTTTAAAAGTTGCAAGTCAGTTGGAACAGACCTCCACAGTAAGACTGAAGGAAGAGTGATATAGTTCTAAGATAGGCAGCTGTGATTCTAAAGCAAATTTGCAGGTGGTAGTGTTCTGTGCACGTGTTGCCCTGTTTCCATGTGGGAGGGATTGTGGGTTTGTGAGGTGCGGCTAGAGGAACCTTGTTGAGTTACTGCATTGTATCTAGTAAATGGTGTACACTGCTGCACTGAGTGCTGGTATGGGAGGGAATGAATATTGAACGCAGTGGATGGGGGTGCCAGTCATGTGGCTGTTTTGCCCTGGATAACGTCAAGGCTCTTGCGTGATGTTGGAGGTTCACTCATCCAGACAGTTGGAGAAAATTCCATCACACTCCTGACTTGACCCTTGGAAACGGTCGACAAGCATTTGGGAGTCAGGGACTGACTTATCACAGAATTTCCAAGTTCTCACCCATTCCTAAAGCCACAATATTTATATAGGTGATAAGCATTGGTAGTGGCACTGACCATTACGAGGTAAAGGATAGATTCTCTTTGGAGAAGGTCATTAGCTGGTGCCTGTGTAATGCAAATATTTTCTTATTCCTATGGGTATGATGATGTTGCATGGTGGTTTGTGCCAAAATCAACTGACTATATTTCTGGTCATTATACTGGGGTCATTACATCCAGAGTTTGAGGTGGTTAGGTAACACCTGTGTCATTATAGACACCTGCACCACTATAAACACTTACTGGCATAAGTCTATACACACATAGCAAAACAGTGCACATAGACCTGCCAACCCTTTAAAGTCTTCCTTACTGACCTCCAGGGAATTGTCAAAATTGGGAAAGCTAACCAGCCCACAGACTAATCAAGTGCATTGGACCAGGCCAGACCCCCTCAAAATATTTCAAGAGAGTAGCCCAGACCCTAACTTTGCTATTTGTTTTAAGCAGGTGTAACACAGATATTCCAGGAGGGATGCAGTTGGTCAAACCACTTAGTCTTGTAAATAAATTCTGTTTTGTTTAAAACTATCAAATGAAACATAAACAAAAGAGAACAGAATACTGAATAAGTTAACCCATCCAAAAACCCAACAGATCATCCCACCTTAATGATGCTGTTCCAAATAATTGCAACAATTCCCATAAATACCCCTTGGCACAAAAGGGAAAATCAAACATAAGGTCTTACAGAAGAGATCTCTGAGAGAGAGGAGGATCAGCCTGTATCTATTTCTTTGGGTCCTGCAGCTTTTACAATTGCCTGACTGTGTGCAATGAATGCCAGACTAAACTAAACAAGAGAAAAGCTGAGCTGGGAGAGCTGACCACTCCCTGTTCATTGTAGAAGTGATTTTTTTAAAACTTAAAAGCCTTCTGCCTGAGGCAGTATCTGTTGGCTATAATTAAATTGGCCCTAAAACCCTTCAATCCCAGATTTTTTGGAACCTGTGCTTTTACGATCCCTTGAGAAAAGAAAAGGACAACAAAACCATGTTAAAGGAGCAGCAGCATCACCCAAGCAACAGCCTGAGATAGTCATATTTACTGAATAATACCCCAGAAAACACCACCATCACCATCCCTGAGTGAGTCTTTCCCTTTAGCAGCCAAACTCGCCTATGGCTGTGCCACAGTCGTCATCATCATTGGCGATCCCTCGCAGACAAGTATGACTCGCTTCCAATCTCAGGATAAGTCCATAGGTGGCTGTACAGACCAGTGCGGCTATCACAGACTCTGTTACACTTCAGACAGTCTTGGGCCACTGATTCCAAGGTGTCTGTGAGAATGCTGCACTTCGTCACTGAGATCTTGATGGTATTACTGAAGCGCTTCCTCTGTCCACCTTGCCAGCTGTTTCAAAGCTGGGAATAGAGCACCTGTAGTAGGGAGTCTCATGTCAGTCATGCAGACAATGTGCCCAGCCCATCATAGCTAATCAAGGGTTGTCAGTGCCTTGATGCTGGGGATGTTGACCTGGGTCGAGAACAGTGGTGTTGATGCATCTTTCTTCCTAGTGGATTTGCGGGATCTTGCACAGGTAGCCTTGGTGGTAATGTACCAGCACCTTGAGGTATCAGCTGTAGGCAGTCCACATGTCAGAGTCAAAAAATGTGGCGCTGGAAAAGCACAGCTGATCAGGCAGCATCCAAGGAGCAGAACGGTCAACGTTTTGAGCAAAAGGGCTTATGCTCGAAATGTTGACTCTTCTGCTCCTCAGATGCTGCCTGACTGGCAGTGCTTTTCCAGCGCCACACTTTTTGACCCTGATCTCCAGCATCTGCAGTCTTTATTTTCTCTTCGTTCACATCTCAGAGCCATACAGGAGGATGGATACTACCACAGCTCTGTAAACCATGATTTTAGTGTTGGATCTGTTGTTTCTTGTTCTTGAACACCCTTTTCCTCAGATGACTGAAGGCTACATTAGCACCCTGGAGGCAGTGCTGTATCTCTTCATCAATAGCTACTTTGGTTGACAGGACATTTTCAAGGTATTGGAAGTGGTCAGCATTTTCTAATGCCTCCCCATGGATCTTGATGTTCAGGGGTTCACTCTATAATGCCAAGCCAGTTACTGGAGGACCTTCGTCTTGTGGATGTTCAGGGTGAGACCCAGGCTGTCAAATACCTCCGTACAGGTGCTGACAATGATTTGGAGTACATCCTCTGAGATTGCATATTTGGAAACATCATCTGCATACTGCAGTTCAATGACGCTGGTTGAGGTAGCGCAGGAGAGAGGGAGTTGTTTTGGAAGTCCTCAACTTTGACTCTAGACCCTGTGTGGTTCTGTGCCATCAGATCAAACATGGAAAAGGAAACCACTTGCTTATTGGAAATCTGTATTTCTCTAATATTTCTCTATTTCTCATCTGCACCAATTTACCGGTCACAGATGCACCTATCCATAACTCTTGGTGGGAGTAAGCATCAGACAGATTGTCGAGACCGACTCCTATCTTCATGATCTGTGGCACTAACACCTTGTAAATTATTTCAAATAGATCCAGCATCTTGAAACTGGATATTCTTGAGGCAATATGGGTCATCAAGAACAAAATTGTAATGAACCACAATCTCTAATCTCGTTGATTAGCATGTTCTTGACTCTACCATTACTGTCAAGCCTGGGGACCAACCTGATCCAGTGAAAAATACTGCAAAGCACAACACGAGAAACACTGGAAACACTAAAAATGAGGTGTCAGTCAAGTGGTGAGGCTGCAGCATAGGACTATATACGTATCAAACATAGGTAGAGCTAAGCAGTGGAATTAAATCTCTGCAATCCTGTCAAATCCAGTCATAGTAGTGAACAATTAAACAACTTAGCAGAGGAGGTACCACCTTCAGGGAGCCTAAAGACATTGGAGCCATCTTCAGCCAGAAGTCTTGATGCCAATTTTGATTGCTACAAAAAATGACTGAAGTCACCAGGTACTGGCTGTGGGTCCTGAAAATATTCGAGCAGTAGTTCTGAAGACTCATGCTTTAAAACTTGCCCCCCCCCCCCCCCCCCCCCAAGCTGTTCGAGTAAAGCTATAACTCTAGCGCCTATCTTACAATGTGAATAATTGCCCAGGGAGTATGGCCCATACAACCAAAGGAGGATAAATCCAATCCAGCCAAGTACAGCCCCATTAGTCTATTCTTGATCACCAGTCAAGTAATAGGCTGTTAACAACACCTATCTAGCAGCAATTGCACAGAAATAACTTGCTCACTGATGTTTAGTTAGGTTCTGCCAAGGCCTTTCAGCTCCTGATCTCATTAGAGCATTGGGCCAACATGGATGAATGAGTTGAAATCGTGAGGCAAGTGTGAATGCCTTTGACATCAAGGCAGCATTTTAACAAGTATGCTTTCAAAATGCCCTATCCAAACTGGAGTCAAAGAATTTGGGGCACAAATATGAACTTGTTAGAGGTATGCCAGTCATAAAGCAAGATGGTTGTGATTGTGGAGCCAATCATCTTATTTCCAGGAACATTGTTCCAGAGGTTACTTAAGCTAGTGATATTTTCTAATCAACCCGTTCTGGAGATGGTATTACACAGCTCTGGCATAGGTGGGTCTTGAACCTGGCAGTACCACAAAGGCCCCTTTATTTCCTGAGGGTAATGTCCTTGGTTAAACCATCTTCAAATGCTTCATCAATGTCATTCACTCTATTGTAAGGTCAGAATATGGACATTAGCTGATTATTGTAGAATATTCAGCCCTATTTATGATTCCTTCAGATACTGAAGCTGACTGTGTCCATGTGCAGCAAGATCTGGGCAGCATCCAGACGGAGTTGTAGATGGCAAGTAGCATTTGTGCAACATTAGTTTCACTGGCCATCTCCAACCAAATCCTCTTTCCTTGTCATTTGAATGCATTGCCATTGCTGAATCATCCATATCATTATCCTGGAAATTACCATTGACCAGAAAGTGAACTGAACCAGAACATAAACAAAGCCACCTCCTGCACCTGGAAAAACAAGGGGAATGATGCATGGAAACACCACCAGTTGAGAATTGCCCTCCGAATTCCAGTCCCTTTATCAATTGCTCTATAATACTTGCATTTCATATGTCCTGAAAGCAGACTATGATGAGTTTGTTCACTGACAATTATCAACCTCATTCCCAATTTAGCATATTGGGCAGCTCCAAGAGCATTTATATTGTAAATTCAGAATTTAACATGAAAAAAGTCACTATTCTAGTCCAATCCTTTAAAAAGCAGGTTGTCGTTTCCCATCCACTATTATAAATTTTAAAATAAAACAAAGATGCAAAAATCTGAAAAAGGTTACTGCTCTCAACGTTAACTCTGCTTTGTCTCCACAGATGCTGCGAGATCTGCTGAGTTTCTGTTGCAACTTCTGTTTTGTTTATGATAAATTTTAGGTTGCTTAACTCATCCAACACCTCCAACATTAGTTTCATAATTTCTCTCAAGCCACTTGATTTCAGTGTAACCTGACTCTTCTAGGAAGTAGAGACCAATTCCCAGGAAACTTACCCAGACATATGTCTAAACCATGTGCAATTTTCTGCAAGGTAAGACAGAAAAGTGAAAAGGATTAAAGAACAAGATTTGAGCCTTTAATTAATAGAAAAAAACAAGAGTTAAACATAAAATCTAAACACTGTAACAAAAAGCAATGTTACCATAATGTATAATGATTTGTAGATGTCGGTATTTGACTGGGGTGTACGAAGTTAAAATCACAACCATCTGATGAAGGAGCAGCTAGTGCTTCCAAATAAACCTGTTGGACTATAACCTGGTGTTGTCTGATTTTTAACATAATGTATAAAGAAGCTTATTTCTAAACCTGAAAATTGAATTTTATAAACAAAGTATTTACTTAATTTTTAGTTAATGTCTGAGCAAATAATTGAAAGTTCTTCAACGTTGCACAGAGTTTGGGACCAGGAGGCAATGATACACTACAAAAAAATCCAGTCCTTTCAAACTCCTCTAAAGCCATAATTTGCATCTCTCAAGTAAATATAAAGAATGGAAAAGGAATGTTAAATAACAAGAAATGAAAATGAGGTGCAAGCTGTGTTGAGGAAAAGTGTTGAATTTTAAAAATCTCTTAGAGCAATTTGTTACTTTCAGAATTAAACTTTTCTTATCCATTGTTCCCTTTCTGGAGTTGAAAGGCTGAGTGGCATCGTAGTCAGTCCTTATGTCTTAGCCTGCTTGCCCAAACTTCCTGCAGTGAATTTAATTCAGTTTAATATTTCAAATATGGAAATTTTTTGAAACTCTCATGAAGCTTGACTGCACACTCCCATACTCTGAGGGCGAATAGTAGTGTGGTGAAAATCATCCAGCACTTTGTGGTGATTTGTAGCTTATGATATCAATGCTTTAATACAAATTGCTGCGATATTTATAGAATAATAATCATAATAAAATGGAATAATAATAGTATGTCCACAAATTTGCCATAAATTTCCCAGCAGAGCTGTGACTGTGATTTCCTCCCCTTTCCTATTATTTCTCCAGTTTATGTTGGTGGGAAGTTGAGTTTTCCTTCTGGAGGGCCTGAATACGGTGTGAGTAATCTTTATGTGTGAAAGGCTTTGTTGAATTGGAGTCTCCTGTTGTCAGATGGCAATAAAGCATGACTTGTGTTTCAGTATCCAGAAAAATAAGCTGGGTAAAGTTTAAAAGAAACATGCATATTTCTCCTTTTGTTTTCCTGTCATGTGATTAATGTTCTCAGTTATGCTTAACCGTCTGCTTGCCTAGGCATTTGTTTAGATTTAGTTAGCTTTTTCACCCAGCACAATGTTTTGGAGACAGCCCAATGCCCAGCTTGTCAGTCAAACAGAGTGCTTGTATTGTTGTTGCAGCCCATTGTTGAATTGAAGTGCATATTGAAAGAGCATGTTTAAACTATCCTTGGCTTGCCTAAATGTTAAAAATATATGGACTAGCTGGTGTTTTATCCTGACCTTTGAACACAAGAGACAGCTACCTTGTTCCACTTTGTTTCCAAAGACAATGACTTGCACATTTTAAAAATTTGTTTTCCTGTGAAAATCTGGATAAACTGTCGTAAAATTTGCACCGGTCATCAACTATTAGGAATGCTTCACCATGGTGAACAAAGCATTACATTCTAATGAAGCACCATTGAACTGTAGGGAATAACTCATTGAATTTACTTGTGGACTTCTCCATAATCATTGTCCATATTATTTTTTGCTAAGACGAAGTGAAGGCCCAGAGAAATTGAGGATCAATTCAAGGAAGGAGAAGTGATAAAGTTAAAGGTACCAGTGCAGATGTTAGATTGTGAACAGTGCTACCAATTCCAGCTAGGTGAATCTCCTGAGCCCAACAGCAAACTCCGTATAATTTTAAACTGTTGAGAATACTTGGCGGGTACTTTTCACTGATCTGAAACATTAGCTCAGTTTGACTCCACTCCATTGCTAAGTATTTCCAGTATATTTTGTTTCTATTTCCAATTTCCACATATGCAGTAGTTTGCCCCAGTAGAAACTTATCAATTTCACTAAGGCCTGTGCTTTGCACACTTTTTTTAAAACCCATTACTCATTTATCTTTTGTCATGTATATCCTTTTTTTAGTGTGAAAGACTTTGCAGTTACTCGTGTTGATTTAATCTATTATGGTTTTGTCCGTCTGTAAATAATAGCTCGTTCATTGTGAAGTTCCTGTGATATGGGACCAAATTTCATTCTTCCCCCAAAAAATTACCTACCCCATTTATTTTTATATCATCAGTAGTAGTTGTATTTCTGAATTCATGTATTTTATAGAAATTTAACTTTACAGTGACTGAAGACAGAAATCTGGAGAATACATGCAGGTCATCTCTCTTAATTCATGCCTTCGGCTTATTTTGCTTTTATTCAGTTCTTTATCTATTCCAAGTTTTATCAATTATATCCCTTTCTTAAATCTGGATTGCCACTTTCCATGTGGATACTTTTTGAAGGCTACATATAGTATATAGCTGGTTTACAGACATTGGAATTCCAGAACCAAAATTATCAATGCGGTATAAAAATTATTTTCAACTTGCCTATTAACGCACTTTAGAAGCCACCTCTTCAATCATGCTTTTAGTCACCAACCCATATATCTTATGTTTTAACTTGTACAATGTTTGGCTGACTTTGCTGATGTGAAATGACTTTAAACATTCTCCTAACTTAAAGGTGCTAGATTAATGCTCACCTTTATATCAGTGTACTAATTAATCCTGTATCATCCCAGATTAAATTGTGTTACGACAACTATTATTTTGGGTGCCCCAACTTGTTCTGTTCTCAGTCTGGCTACTTTGCCATTGCTAGCTGAAAATTTAAGTCGCCTCTTATGGCATGCCCAACAAACTGAGTCATGCATTGCATTTAGAATCTTAGATTTTTATTTCTTGAACATGTTCAGTTTATACTGTGTTGATTTTTGGTATACATACAGCCTTTTTGTTTCCACATCCCTCCTTCATTTCCCCAAAAGTTAACCTACCTTCTTTTTGTGGTCAATGATAACCCCTTTGTTCAACATAGAGTATGTTTCAAATTAAATATGTAATATTGTGATGTTACACCAATGTCAGAATTGTGAGTGAAGCTAAAAGTTGGTATCACAAAGCAACATTGAACAGGAATAGCCCCACCTGACTGAGTTGGAGCAAAATCCTGAAGCTTAGAAGCCAAATGATTTCATTTTTCTAAGCCGTTGCCACGGCTTGCTCATGTAACATGTCATCCTTGACAATAATCCTCACTCTGCAATTTGAACATTGAATTAAGCACCTGTACTTAGTAGTTAATGCCTAGAAACCAAAAAGTCTTTACGTGATAGGGCTATAGATCTGTCAAGTGCCATATTGTCATAAAACCCGACTAGCTCACTTATGTCCTACAGAGGAGGGAACCTGTCACTCCTATCAGGTCTGACCTACAAATGACTCCAGTCTCTCACTATGTGATTGACTCTTAACGCCCTCTGAAGTAGCTTACTAATCCAATTGGTTATAAAGAATCGTGACAGAATGTAATCATATGAAAAATACCTGACATAGTTGTATTCACATAGATATTTCAATTAGCCAACATTCCAGACTTCTTCTCCACTCCTGGTTTTGTTTCTATCCTAGCAATCAGATAGACTTAAGAGCTGCAGGTACCATATAATATTGTAGGATGATGTGACTCTGGTCCATTATATTGGCTTCAGCCCTTATAAAATCTAATGGTTTCAGGTCAAAAATGGCCAAAAGAGGTTCCTGCAGGTTTCCACCCATCCCAGTGGGGTGACTTCAATGTCCACCATCAAGAGTAACTCTTTTCACATCACTACTGACTGACCTGAGCTAGTTCTGAAGAACCAGATTAGACAAGTGTGTTAAGTGTTGAATGAACCAGCATAAAAGTTGTTTTGTGTTTTCAAAATTATAATTCATGGAAAGGATCAGTTTAAATATCAAAGTAAATACTTAAATTGTACGTCTTCCAGTTCTAATACTACACTGGCAAATCTACAAATGTCATCATCATCTCAGGCTGGCAAAAGAATGCCATGGACAAATGAGATTCCCTACATACTGCCTTTATCAGTCTTACCAGGCACACCACCTGCCGTGTGAGCAGGATCTGTCTGTTTCATTTACTAAAAAAATTTGAACAGGTTTGGCAGGCAGCTCATTATGATCTCTTCTATCCATGATGAGATTATAAGTAAATTCAGCTATGACAAGGCAACATTGGAATACTAAGATTCACAAGTATATTCAAGTAATATTGTAGTCTGGCATTGACATTCTTTGATATATTCTCCTGGCTGCTGTCATATGCTTTTAGGTTTTCTGCAGAGAATGTCGGTTTGTCTACTAGAACCGATGGAAAGCTAGGAGCAAAAGCTATTCACTCCAGCTCACTTGAGATCCAAGATAAGTCTTGATCAGAGAATTCCTCTTTGCTGACAGTGTTGAATTGCAGTTCCATACTGAGGATCGCGTTCAGCAGCAAATGCGTAGACTCTTACACAGGTAAAGTATTTTATATAATCAGCTTCAGAAGAACAAATGTTATTGTCCAGTACTTGGAGTATTGCATATAGTTCTGGTCACAGCATTTTAGAAAGGATGTGGAAGCTTTGCAAAGTGTTCAGAGGAGATTTACTAGAATTTTGCCTGGTATGGAGGAAAGGCTGAGGGACTTGAGGCTGTTTTCGTTAGAGAGAAGGTTGAGAGGTGACTTAATTGAGACATATAAGATAACCAGAAAGTTAGATAGGCTGTCACAGTCTAACCTTTTTCCCTTGGATGGCGATGGCTCGCACGAGGGCTCATAGCTTTAAATTGAGGAGTGATAGATATAAGACAGATGTCAGAGGTAGTTTCTTTACCCAGAGAGTAGTAGGGGCATGGAACGCACTGCCTGCAACAGTAGTAGACTTGCCAACTTTAAGGGCATTGAAATGGTCATTGGATAGGCATATGGATGAGAATGGAGTAGTGTAGGTTAGATGGGCTTCAAGATTGGTTCCACAGGTTGGCGCAAGATCAAGGGCTGAAAGGCCTGTACTGCGCTGTAATGTTCTGTGTTCTATGACATTGCCATAATGCCATCAATCAACACTGATAATGTGATGCTGTAGTTTGTTGATAGCATTACATACTTAGGTTCCACAAACACCAGCAATTTATCATTTGATGTTGAAATCAATGCATTCATCTGAAATATTGCAATTGTTACATTCAAGTTAAAAAAGAGAATGTAGAGCGATTAGCTTGACTGAAAGCATCAAGCTGTGAGTCTACCAAATCCATACCCTCAGTACACACTATTGTGGTGTGCGTTAATATTAAGTCAGTTATGTCGCTAAAGCTAAATAAGTGATGGGTCAATTGATTACCTTTTAAGTATATAAGATATGGGGCACTTGCATCACAATAGTAGTGTCCCCACATCGAGACCAGAAAGGCTGGGTTCAAGTCCCACCTGCAGCTATGTTATTACATCACTGAACAGGTAGATTAAAAATACCTTGTACAATCTAGTGGTTTTTTAGATGTAATTTCACAACAAAAATAAATTTGGGTGGTTAGATTCCAATCATTTTTGGATGTATATTATAAATTGGCCATCTGTGCCCACCTAAAAATTAATCTTAATTCTCTTGACAGTGCCCCAGCTTTCTGTATTCCCAACAGAATAACATCTCAGCTGTCCAGAACTAATTACAAAAAAACTATTTTTAATCAGATGTGCAAAAACTGTTTGTATCTTATTTAAAAAGGGAAGAAACCAAAACAGAGTAATAGAATTTTACACCTTAAAACTGCCACTAAACCTACATTTTTGCATTTATAAAGTCTTTTCTTGCACTTTTGTTTCACCAAATTTTCAAGAAAAATATGTGCACTATCTTCTATGCTCCTCTGCCTTTGTACTCTCTAAAACCTGAATCTCCTCAAGAACTTACATGGTTATCAAATTGATTTGTCATATTGATAAATTGCATCATAATATGCAGCTAAAGTTCAGTGTTAGTTGTACATAAGGACATTATCTCATCTCACTGCCAGGTTTGTGTCTTTACTTTGAATGAATACCTCACTAGAAAATAACAATCAAGGAAATTCTTGGATTCTAACACCCAGCCTCGATTTTAACACCCTTAATGTGGTCCCTCTATATTTCCCAGCAGATTATTCTTAAGTATTCGCTCTTCTCTCTCAATATGTATTCCAAAACTAAAAATTGAAAGAACTGTGGATGCTGAAAATCAGAAATAAAAACAGGAATTGCTGGAAAAACTCATCAGATCTGGAAGCTTCCATGGGGCGAAATCAGAATTAACGTCTGGGGTTCAGTGACCCTATTTCAGACTGACTCTTCTTAACTGGATGTGAAACGTTAACTTTGATTTCTTTCCCCAGATGTTGTCAGAACTGCTGAGGTTTTGCAATAATTTGTAGGGTTTTTTCTGTTTTTGGTTCAATTACAAAACTATTTAGTTTGAATTATTGTCCAGTGATCTTGTTTTATGAGCTTAACTTTTGAAAATTACTACCAATTATCGTATGTACCCATAGCTAATATTTTGCAAAGTTCAGAAATCAAAGAAATGTCTTTTAGGTGAATGACCATTTCTAGGAGAAGGCAATTGGATTTTGAATCGATAAGTTTTCCAACAATTTATCTGTTCAGAATAAATTCTAATACTTCAACAATTACATTACCAAAGCTGCAAATGTCAATGTATAAGACTATCTATCGTGCACGCCATTATATTCTGTAAATGTAGAGAGATGTGCACAATAGTAGAAAAATGTTTTGCTTACTGAAATGTAATTATAAAATGTGGAGCAACAGATAAAGGTAAGCAGTGATATTGTTTATGGTTTCATGGATGACGTGAGTTTGTCTTATTATATACTGTCCTCTTCTCTTTTCAAATTTATGTTGATAATTTATTTCTCTTTTTTTAATTTATGCAGCACCAAATTAAGTCCTGCATTGCTGGAGTTGACATGTTTTAGATGACATACTAAGTTAAGACAAAGATGCTTGGAGAGACGGATAGAAGCGATGAGGAATTTGCAACAGTAACAGTATGTGATGGATGGCAGTTATAGGAAGGGGGGAATGTCTCAGATACAGTCATATAGATTGGTTAACTCCAGGAAGGGTAAGAGAGGTAGGCAGCTAGTGCACGAGTCTTTTGTGGACGTACCCATTTCAAACAGGTATGCTGTTTTGGAAAATGTAGGGGGTGATGGATTCTCAGGGAAACGTAGCATGAACAGCCAAGTTTCTGGTACTGAGACTGGCTCTAATGCAACGAGAGATACATCGGCGTCCAAGAGATCAATTGTGTTAGGGGATTCTGTAGTCAGAGGTACAGACAGACGTTTCTGTGGCCAGCAGAGAAAAAGCAGAATGGTGTGTTGTTTCCCTGGTGCCAGGATCAAGGATGTCTCAGAGAGAGTGCAGAATGTTCTCACGGGGGAGAGGGGCCAGCAGGAGGTCAATGTCCACGTTGGAACCAACGACATTGAAAGGGAAAAGGTTGAGATTCTGAAGGGAGATTACGGAGAGTTAGGCAGAAATTTGAAAAGGAGGTCCTCAAGGGTAGTAATACCTGGATTTTTCCCAGTGCTACGAGCTAATGAGGGCAGGAATAGGAGGATAGAAGAGATGAATGCATGGCTGAGGAGCTGGTGTATGGGTGAAGGATTCACATTTTTGGATCATTGGAATCTCTTTTGGGGTAGAAGTGACCTGTACAAGAAGGACGGATTGCACCTAAATTGGAAGGGGGCTAATATACTGGCAGGGAAATTTGCTAAAACTGCTTGGGAGGATTTAAACTATTAAGGGGGTGGGGGGGTAGTGGTGGGAGCCAGGGAGATAGTGAGGAAAGAGATCGGTCTGAGACGGGTACAGCTGAGAACAGAAGTGAGTAAAACATTCAGGGCAGGCAGAGACAAGGTAGGACTAATAAATTAAACTGCATTTATTTCAATGCAAGGGGCTAACAGGGAAGGCAGATGAACTCAGGGCATGGTTAGGAACATGGGACTGGGATATCATAGCAATTACAGAAACATGGCTCAAGGATGGGCAGGACAGGCAGCTTAATGTTCCAGGATACAAATGCTACAGGAAGGATAGAAAAGGAGACAAGAAAGGAAGGGAAGTGACATTTTTGATAAGGGATGGCATTACGGCTGTGCTGAGGGAGGATATTCCTGGAAATACATCCAGGGAAGTTATTTGGGTGGAACTGAGAAATAAGAAAGGGCTGATCACATTATTGGGATTGTATTATAGACCCCCCAATAGTCAGAGGGAAATTGAGAAACAAACTTGTAAGGAGATCTCAACTATCTATAAGAATAATAGGGTAGTTATGGTAGGGGATTTTAACGTTCCAAACATTGACTGAGACTGCCATAGTGTTAAAGGTTTAGATGGAGAGGAATTTCTCGAGTGTGTGCAAGACAACTTTCTGATTCAGTATGTGGATGTACCTACTAGAGAAGGTGCAAAGCTTGACCTACTCTTTAGAAATAAGGCAGGGCAGGTGACTGAGGTGTCAGTGGGGGAGCACTTTGGGACCAGTGACCATAATTCTATTCATTTTAAAATAGTGATGGAAAAGGATAGACCAGATCTAAAAGTTGAAGTTCTAAATTGGAGAAAGACCAATTTTGATGGTATTAGGCAAGAACGTTTGAAAGCTGATTGGAGGCAGATGTTCGCAGGTAATGGGGCGGCTGGAAAATGGGAAGCCTTCAGAAATGAGATTACAAGAATCCAGAGAAAGTACATTCCTGTCAGGGTGAAAGGGAAGGCTGGTAGGTATAGGGAATGCTGGATGACTAAAGAAATTGAGAATAAAAAGTGAGGTCTGCAGATGCTGGAGATCAGAGCTGAAAATGTGTTGCTGGTTAAAGCACAGCAGGTCAGGCAGCATCCAAGGAACAGGAAATTCGACGTTTCGGGCCGGAGCCCTTCATCAGGAATTCCTCATTCCTGATGAAGGGCTCCGGCCCGAAACGTCGAATTTCCTGTTCCTTGGATGCTGCCTGACCTGCTGTGCTTTAGCCAGCAACACATTTTCAGCTAAAGAAATTGAGAGTTTGGTTAAGAAAAAGAAGGAAGCATATGTCAGGTATAGACAGGGTAGATCGAGTGAAACCTTAGAAGAGTATAAAGAAAGTAGGAGTATACTTAAGAGGGAAATCAGGAGGGCAAAGCAGGGACATGAGATAGCTTTGGCAAATAGAATTAAGAAGAATCCAAAGGGTTTTTACAAATATATTAAGGACAAAAAGGTAACTCGGGAAAGAATGAGGCCCCTCAAAAATCTGCAACGTGGCCTTTGTGTGGAGCCTCAAAAATGGGGGAGATACTAAATGAATATTTGTATCAGTATTTACTGTGGAAAAGGATATGGAAGATATGGATTGTAGGGAAATAGATGGTGACATCTTGCAAAATGTCCAGATTACAGAGGAGGAAGTGCTGGCTGTCTTGAAACGGTTAAAGGTGGATAAATCCCCAGGACCTGATCAGGTGTAGTCGAGAACTCTGTGGGAAGCTAGAGAAGTGATTGCTGGGCCTCTTGCTGAGATATTTGTATCATCGAAAGTCATAGGTGAGGTGCCAGAAGACTGGAGGTTGGTTAACGTGGTGCCACTGTTTAAGAAGGGCGGTAAAGACAAGCCAGGGAACTATAGACCGGTGAGCCTGACCTTGTTGGTAGGCAAGTTGTTGGAGGGAATCCTGTGGGTCAGGATGTACATGTATTGGAAAGGCAAGGACTGATTCAGGATAGTCATCATGGCTTTGTGCGTGGGAAATCATGTCTCACAAACTTGACTGAGTGTTTTGAAGAAGTAACAAAGAAGTTTGATGAGGGCAGAGCAGTAGATGTGATCTATATGGACTTCAGTAAGGCGTTCGACAAGGTTCCCCATGGGAGACTGATTAGCAAGGTTAGATTTCATGGAATACAGGGAGAACTAGCCATTTGGATACAGAACTGGCTCAAAGGTAGAAGACAGAGGATGGTGGTGGAGGGTTGTGGACCAGTGGAGTGCTACAAGGATCAGTGCTGGGCCCTCTGCATTTTGTCATTTACATAAACGATTTGGATGTGAGCATAAGAGGTACAGTTAGTAAGTTTGCAGATGACACCAAAGTTGGAGGTGTAGTGGACAGCGAAGAGGGTTATCTCAGATTACAACAGGATCTGGACCAGATGGGCCAGTGGGCCGAGAAGTGGCAGATGGAGTTTAATTCAGATAAATGCGAAGTGCTGCATTTTGGGAAAGCAAATCTTAGCAGGGCTTATACACATAATGGTAAGTTCCTAGGGAGTGTTGCTGAACAAAGAGACCTTGAAGTGCAGGTTCATAGCTCCTTGAAAGTGGAGTCGCAGGTAGATAGGATAGTGAAGAAGGCATTTGGTATGCTTTCCTTTATTGGTCAGAGTATTGAGTACAGGAGTTGGGAGGTCATGTTGCCGCTGTACAGGACATTGGTTAGGCCACTGTTGGAATATTGTGTGCAATTCTGGTCTCCTTCCTATCAGAAAGATGTTGTGAAACTTGAAAGGGTTCAGAAAATATTTACAGGGATGTTGCCAGGGTTGGAGGATCTGAGCTACAGGGACAGGCTGAACAGGTTGGGGCTGTTTTCCCTGGAGTGTCGGAGGCTGAGGGGTGACCTTTATAGAGGTTTATAAAATTATGAGGGGCATAGATAGGGTAAATAGGCAAAGTCTTTTTCCTGGGGTCAGGGAGTCCAGAACTAGAGGGCATAGGTTTTGGGTGAGAGGGGAAAGGTATAAAAGAGACCTAAGGGACAACTTTTTCACGCAGAGGGTGGTACGTGTATGGAATGAGCTGCCAGAGGATGTGGTGGAGACTGGTACAATTGCAATATTTAAGAGGCATTTGGATGGTTATATGAATAGGAAGGGTTTGGAGGGATATGGGGTGGGTGCTGGCAGGTGGGACTAGATTGGGTTGGGATATCTGGTCGGCATGGACGGGTTGGACCAAAGGGTCTGTTTCCATGCTGTACATCTCTATGGCTCTATAAGGCAAGTGATTAAGTATGAATGAAGAAGGATGTAAAACTAAACAGTTATTCAGGTATTTTTGTATGTTTTCAACTTTTTATTTGATGGCAAGAGAAAGTATTGGCTTTTGAGGAATTTTCCCTCAAGAAATCAAAATGATAGAATTGACTTTGATTGGAACGGTTGCACGGTCTATGGAGAGAATGGCTTTGGCTGGTCAAATTAATATTTCCCAATGCACTTTTTTTTTGAGAGTATCATGGGGATAAAGGACATAGTCACCATTATTGGGATTGTTTCTGTTTTCCTTCAGGATGAAGAAGGTTTAGATTAGATTAGACTTACAGTGTGGAAACAGGCCCTTCGGCCCAACAAGTCCACACCGACCCGCAGAAGCGAAACCCACCCATACCCCTACATTTACCCCTTACCTAACACTACGGGCAATTTAGCATGGCCAATTCACCTGAGCCGCACATCTTTGGACTGTGGGAGGAAACCGGAGCACCCGGAGGAAACCCACGCAGACACGGGGAGAACGTGCAAACTCCACACAGTCAGTCACCTTCTTTCTGAAATTTAAGAGTCTGTTATTACTGTTAAGATTAATTTTGTTTTAAATTAGTGATGATATACAATGTGAGGTATGAACATAATAGGCCATTTGGCTATTTAAGACTGATCCACCAAACATAAGATCATGCCTGATCTGTCTGCGTTTTGAATTCCCCTTTCCCAAGTACTTCCAATAGCATTAGATTTTTGTTAGGCAAAAGAATCAATCTACTTCTGCCTTAAAAATATTCAATATCCCCCACCTCCTCCACCTTCTGATAGGGTTGTGAGATTTTGGAACTCTCTGAGAGAAAAGCAGCAACCACTAATTTTAAAACAGTGCCCTGGATCCCGACTCACCCACAAGAAGAAACATTGTTTCCTTGTCAAGACCATTCAGGATCTCATATTTAAACCAAGTCACCTTTCACTCCTTTAAATTCCAATGGAAACTCGCCCAGTGTCCGACATTTGATCAATGAATTTAAATGAAGTGCCATGTAATCAACTCTCATGAAGTCAGCTTGGGAAATTTCTTTTTTAAAACGTTCACAGATTTCTCTCTCAATCTAAAAATTGCTTCCAATGTTCAAATTGAAAATGTTATTTCTTGAAGGCTCCAAAATGATTGAAATATTATCTGAAACTGTGTCTTTATTCTACAGAGCAATAAAAAGGAAAGTAGCCTCACATTATATACTGTATTTTGTTGAAAATACCAGAGACATTTCAAGACAAATATGCTTTTTTTTAAACATAATGGTGGATGAGAATTTGTTGGAACAAGCCCTACCTTACTTGCATACCAGTAATTTCTGCATTTTGTTGCCTCAAGGCTTTCTCAACCTCAAATGTCTCTCTCCTGCTTTGAGAATAAAGACTAGTTTAGGCAAACATGACTTGAAGTAAAATACTAAGTTCTTTCCCAGTTAAGCAGAAAATTTTGTTCTTACATGCAAATTCCAAAACATTTTGAAATCACCAAATTAGCTGAATGTACTTTTGTTCCTCTTCCTCTTAGATTTGGTGTTTCCATTTTGCTTCTTGAATAATGGTACTTTGGCGAATGTACGTTTCCACAGTGTTTAAGGCAGGTGCATGTAAATTGCCACACATAATGATATGATGTGCAAGGAAAAGCTTGACTTCATTTTTCACATAAATCAAAACTTTTTGAAGTAAGAACTACAGTCTTACTATATTTTGGTTGCAGACTCAGAACAACATTGAAGTTGTCCAGCCCAATTTAACTGAGTCTACAGGCACTTTTCTGTTATAGCAGTGTCATAGAATTTTGTCCAACCGGAATAATGGTCTGATCGCTCGTTGGTCAGACTTGTAGATGCCTTTCTTTGATTTAATACATTATTGTGCATCTATCATGACTGCCCAAGTTTAGTATTGTGTTGGACCAATGTTGTGTTTATTTTTAGATAACATATTGTTGTGTTTTGATGATGTCTAATGCAAAAGAAGTGCAACACATTGTCCAGTCTGTAGGCTTTTCATGTTTCCCTGTTGGGAAAGGCTAATTTAAAATGGAGCAAAGTGAAACTTTGTCTTCTGAATTGCTGCAATAGTGCTTCAGGATAAGTAAAGGCAGTTGATTGTATACCAATTGGAGAGTGATACACAGAGATAAGATTGATGTCCAACTCTCTCAATGCGCCATATGTAATTTCATAACACTCATGAATGTCCTTGCATCTTTCTGCAACTTTGAATCCCCAGTGCTTTAGAGGAGCAAATAGAAATTGAGCAATATAAAATGATTAACAGATAAATTTTGAAATGAGACCTATTAGGCTTCCTAAAGGACTGTGGAAGAGGTTTTTTTTATTGGAAGGAACAAAAATGGAGTATTTCCATGATTCGATTCTGATCCTGATAATTCTTTCAACCACGTTGAATAACTTGAGTGCATTTCTCTGTGCCTGCAAGCATTCATTACTAGAACAGTGTTTCTTCTATTATTGATCTTAGAGTTTGATGCTTCCAGAACAAATTATATTGATTTCTAAATTCTAGCCTCTTTATCATATTCAACTTTACTTCTCTCATTAAAATTTGGGAGAAATACATTTGTGAATGTATGTTTAACAACCAATTCTGTTCTCCCACTCAAACAAATGTGATCTGTTATATATCTGATGAGCAATGCTAGTATTGACAGTATTTGCTTATACTTTACCAATTGAAGTGTTAAGAGAGTAAAGAAAGATTCTTTTTGTTCAAAATAGCAATGACATATCTGAGAATCTTCATCTCTTGACAGTGAAAGCTTTTTTGAAGCTTCCATGAATCAACACCTTTTGCGAGCAATGTTCACATTCAAGTTTGATCTTTCTTTCGTATTGATAACGTTGTATTTTTATATGAAGTTTTAAGAGGAAAGACCTAGAGCAATGTTTCACGTATCCTGTGGCATAATCTGTGTAAATATGTGTATCTCTAATAACAGATTGAGAATGTAAGTGCCCAAAGTAAAAGCACTTGGAAGATGAGATATAAATGTCTTAATATTTAAACCTTAAGGATAAATATACTTTCTTCCTCATTACTATGAAAGCAGGACTGCTGAGATGACCAGTTTGTAGCTCACTTTCTTTAAATTGATCAAAAGATGTTGTTCCTTGCAGGGTATTCTGCTGCATGTGGTTTTGGTGGCTTCTAAAAGCAATATTTATTTTCCTTTATTGAGAAAAAACTTAGCAATTCGATCTTACCTTTTGGGATGGGTAGGAAAGTGGAGCTCACAGGTTCACATGGATACTCTAAATGTGATGTTCTCCAAGTACCAGAAGTGATGGTTATACACAGTTGGGATATGGGAGGGTCAGAGAAGGTGAGTGAATTTCTCAAATAAGAACAAAAATGCTGGAAATTCTCAGCAGATTTTTCAGCACCTGGAGTCAAACAGTGTTAATGTATCAAATCAATGACCTTTCAGACAAAAAAAACTTAACACTGCTGCTAATGAACGTCATCAAAGCTTGAGACAGTTACTCCATTTCTATTCAAAATTACTGTCTGAAAAGCTGAATATTTCTTGATTTTATTTTTGTTTTTATTTCAGATTTCCAACATCTGATAATTTGATCATTATATTTGGCAATTTCCATTGCATGGGTAGATCCTTTTCTCTGGCAGATATTTTACCACTGGCATTAATGGAAACTGTACAGTATTCTAATAATTTATTTACTTATGCTATTTCTTTGTTTTGCCACTTACTATCCAAATCATAAAAAATGTCATGTCACTCCAGGTTCAAATGTTCTTTTCTGAAACCATTACTTTTAAGAATTTTTGCAAGAATTATAGTTGGAGAAGATAGAGGAATGTTAAAAGAGTCATATGTTTCCCTTCAGTGCTTGGAAACAGTGTGTTCTGTAGGTGCAGTGAAGAGGGCAAGTTGAAGAGGTCTATTATGTCATAACTATAAAACCACCTGTAGTCCTGTTGGATTATCGAAAGCTACCTTATTGGGCAAAACTGAATCTGTGCCTAGACAATACCTGCATAGGTCCAGGGAAAAGAATGGTTTTAATGAAACTGTCTGAAGTAGTCCCAGAAACTTGACTTTCTTGCAGTTAGAGTCATAGAAATGTACGGATACAGACTTTTTGCTCCAACTCATCCATTCCAACCGGAGAAACTAAACTAATCTATCCTCATTTGCCAGTAGTTGCCTCCTATCCCTCCAAACCTTTCTATTCATATAACCATTCAGATGCCTTTTAAATGCTGTAATGGTACCAACCTCCATCACTTTCTTTGGAAGCTCATTCCATACACGCACCACCCTCTGTGTGAAAAAGTTACCCCCAGGTCCCTTTCATATCTTTTCCCTCTCACCCTAAACCTATGCCCTCTAGTTCTGGACTCTACCACCCCAGGGAAAAGACCATATCTATTTACTCTATCCATGCCCCTCATGAGGCACGGTGGCACAGTGGTTAGCACTGCTGCCTCACAGCACCTGTAGACCCGGGTTCAATTCCCAACTCAGGCTACTGACTGTGTGGAGTTTGCACGTTCTCCCCGTGTCTGCGTGGGTTTCCTCCGGGTGCTCCGGTTTTCTCCCACAGTCCAAAGATGTGCGGGTCAGGTGAATTGGCCAAGCTAAAATTGCCCGTAGTGTTAGGTAAGGGGTAAATGTAGGGGTATGGGTGGGTTTCGCTTCGGCGGGTCGGTGTGGACTTGTTGGGCCGAAGGGCCTGTTTCCACACTGTAAGTCTAATCTAATCTAAAAAAAAATGAGTTTGTAAACCTCTATGAGGTCACCCCTCAGCCTCCAATGCTCCAAAGAAAACAGCCCCAGCGTATTCAGCCTCTCCCTATAGCTGAAAGCCTCCAACCCTGGCAGCATCCTTGTAAATCTTTTCTGAATCCTTTCAAGTTTCACAACATTTTTCTGATAGGAAGGAGACCTGAATTGCACACAATATTCCAACAGTGGCCTAACCAATGTCCTGTATAGCCGCAACATGACCTCCCAACTCATGTACTCAATACCCTGACCAATAAAGGAAAGCAGACCAAACACCGCCTTCACTATCCTATCTACCTGTGACTCCACTTTCAAGGAACTATGAACCTACACTCCAAGGTCTCTTTGTTCAGCATCACTCCCTAGGACCTTACCATTAAGAATATAAGTCCTGCTCTGATTTGCTTTTTAAAACTGCAACATCTCGTATTTATCTAAATTAAACTCCATCTGCCGCTTCTCAGCCCATTCGCCCATCTGATCAAGATCCCATTGTACTCTTAGGTAACCTTCTTCACTGTTCACTGGACCTCCAATTTTGGTCTCATCTACAAACTTATTAATTATACCTCCTATACTCACATCCAGATCATTTATATACATGACGAAAAGCAGTGGACCCAGCACTGATCCTTGTGGCACACCACTGGCCACAGGCCTCCAGTCTGAAAAGCAACCCTCCCACCACCACCCTCTGTCTCGTACCTTCAGTATCTAATGGCTAGTTCTTCCTGTATTCCATGAGATCTAACCTTGATAACCAGTCTCCCATGAGGAACTTTGTCAAATGCCTTACTGACGTCCATTTATATCATGTCTACTGCTCTGCCCTCATCAATCCTCTTTGTTATTTCAAAAAACTCAATCAAGTTACTGAGACATGATTTCCCACACCCAAAGCCATGCTGACTATCCCTAATAAGTCCTTGCCACTTGCATCTGTGGAGCGTTGAAAGGGAAAAATGCCCCTTAGATTGCTGGTAGTTGTATTTGCACCGATCCTTCAATCCACTGTTGTAAGTTTCTGCAGGATCTTGGGACTACCCCAAGGATTAAGCTTTACAGAAGTTTATTTCTTTAGTTTACTTTAGGAAGGACAGTCTTTAGGCCTTTTGACCTTTTAGCTTGTTGAAGAATTGCAGCTGCAGAAATTGAGTTTCAAGTTTTGCTGCTTTCCTAATTTGATCCTGTTCTTCTCTCTTTCCACACCCTTGCTCCCATGGCCTTTTCTAATCTTTTGTACTCAAGAGTAATTTGTTTGTTTGAACCATATATTCTTGTTGCCTTACTCTCTCAATAAGTAGCAAGTGTCTCAAACATTTTCTGTTTTAAACAAAAATAAAGTTACTGGTCCCTAACCAGTTAGCCACACCGACTTGGCTGCTTTGCCAGAGATCATAAAAACACTTAAAGCTGCACATAAGAGCACAATGAAAGAATTTAAAAAATAGAGTGAGGGGAACCAAACAGGGCAAAGGTTAACTCAAAATTATAAATATTATTTGGTTTAGGGACAAGAAAGGAAAGCAGAAACGTATTCTGAGAATGCTGATTCCAGATAACAAAGGACCTAGGATAATGGTAGATTTGCCATCTTCAAAGGAGCATATTGGCACTAATTGAAATTGCTGCTGGCATAAAATAGCTTGTGCTGCACAGATTCTACAAACAGAAACAAAACAATGTTGTGGAACTAGTTAAAAAAGCATTTCTTTTTAAGTCCAACAATGTACTAAGGTTCTCTGCATAGGGGTGACTCACTTCATGTGGCTCACTCCTTATCTCTGCTCAAAGGCTGCAACAATATCTTCATGTAAGTTAATACTTTTTAAACTAAAATTTCCCATTTTATTGACACTTCCTGCCAGATTAGAAATGTTCTCCACTCCTCCTGCATATTGAAGTATTTCTGAAGTTATCAATGGTTTGATTTTTTTTTGTTTTTCAGTTTTGTTTTGCAAAATTCAGTACTTTATGAATCAAGAGATTCAATTCTCCTGCATGATGTCCAATTTCAGTGTTTTGCACTACTAAATTAAGTTATTCCCAGTCAAGTAGTTTATGAAAAGAAGATTGGAATACGTGAATATCTTCTTGACAGCTTTGTCCAAAGCATTTGTTTGCTTCTATTGGAGTGTTCTAAGGTTATGGATCAAAATAGTGTCACCTGTGCTATTCACTGTTGACCACTTTCTAGTGTATACGTTTTCTTCCTTCACATAAGACAGTCCAGGCTTCTGGTGAACTCATCAGCGTAGTTTTTTGGCGCAACTTCCAATCTAATGTTTTTGTTACATTTTAACTATTTAAGTTCCTGAGGAAGTTTGACAGAGTGGAAATAGGCAATCCACTTAGAATTGAAATTAGAATGAGGTTTTATTGTCATGTACTCCAGTACAGGGGATACACGGGTACAGTGAAATGTGCACAAAGTTAATCATTTCCGGCACCACCTTAGGTGAATCTAGAGCAAAGGTCTTTGTTTAAAATATAGATGTCGCCCATAAATCAGGCAAAATCTTTTCTGCCGATCAAAACTCTTTTGAACTCTTTTTGAATAGCTGGTAGAAGCAGCATTGTTGAATATTTCTAAACAGATATGTTTTCAGTAAGCAAAGGTCATCGAGGTAGGGGTAATGCAGAGTTGAGGTTACAATCAGAACAGCCAGGTTGAGTTACAATCAGAGCAGGTTCAAGGGGCCAAATAGCCATCTCCTGTTCACTTACTCACATATTTGGATGCTATTTACCGTAAGGAGAAGATGTGCTGCGTATTCGGTACAAGGAGCTAGGTATCAACTTAAGAAGCAGAGGATTGATGAGGGCAAAGCAGTAGATATGATATATATGGACTTCAGTCAGCAAATAATCTCTGAAATTTACCTGCGCTGTGTGCAAAAAATGGTGCAGTTTGCTAAAGTGCTCCTTAGTTATCTGTTGGTATGTGCTGCGCAATAATTCTTTTGCCTCTTCATTAAAGTCAATAACTTCCTCAAACCTGTTCTGTCAACAATCTAATGAGTTTATACTGTTAAACAAAAAGAACACTGTAATACTCCAGGAAAGCAAACATTTTTAATTCTTTGAGTGACATGCATGGGTGAGGTTTGCTCTAAAAATGTTTTATTGTACCATGTGTTGCAGCTGTTTTCCAAATTTATTTGAATTTATGGCTTGAGGCCTAGAAGAATCAACTCACCCTTAGTTTGAAAGACAAATATAAAATTAATAAAAGCTCTGTGCTTAAGTCAATAGCTTTTTTCCAGAGCTAGCATGGATGCAGTCAGTTGAATAGCCTATGCTGGTTGTTCTTCTAAACTAAGACCAGGAAAATCAAAAGGGGCAATCTTGTGAAGCTCCTTGTAGCTACTAACATTGCTCAGAACATTCTTAGAGATTTGGGGACATTGTGCTGCAATGGGCAAAACAGTGGAGGGAAAAATACAGGCTGAAATATAATACATAAGAACAAGGAAGAATTGTCCACCATTTAACACGGTCATAGCTGATCTCATCTCAGCCTCAACTTCTCCTTCCTGCCAGCTCCCCATAACCTTTTAGAACATTGTTAATTCAAAATCTGTCTACTCCTTAAATTTGTTAACTGTCTGATGTCCACCACATTCTAGGGCAGTGAATTTTATTGATCAATTGAAATATCTAGAGTAATGAGTCTCTGGTAGTATTCTGAATTGGTACAGTGATTATTTAGCTAAATTAAATAAAATCTTATCTTAGATATTTGGAGCTTTGAGTTCTGTAAGCTTCTATTAATACTCAGGTAACAGGTCAAGTGTTGTCATTGCTCATTAGCTCAATTCTTTCTGTCTAATGATTTCTAATAAAGTATGCAACAAACAATAGCCAGCAGTAGATGCTACATTTATGCAGCTGTCAAAAAGACACGGTTTGTCAGTCTTGAAATGGCTCATCATTGTCTGATAGTTAATTCCATTCCACAGTGATCACAGCGGTGGCTGCTTTTAAATACAAGAGCCCAGTGTGGGTTTTTCAAGTGGTCCCTTTTGTGAAGGAATTAAATCTACTGAAGTCAAGCATTTGGTTGGTGTTTTATTCCTTCTCATTGTTGTATTTATATTGCAAGGATTCCTGCTGTTCAAAATTTTGTCATTTTCTCTTTATTCACGTGTTGTCAATGTTGCTAAGGTTTGAACTTCTCACAGCAATTGTGCCAACTTGGCCAGCAGTGCTAGCTGTATGTCAAGCTTCATTTATGCTACAACCTTTAACTTATTTTGTTATAAATTTGCCATAATGCTGTAGATGTTGTGGAGCTTTTGACTTTTGGTAAAGAGGGAAAGCAGCATGTCCCTTCAAACTGTCCGCAAAACAGTCAGTTTGATTTAATTCTGAATCAGTTGGCCCATCTCCAGGCAACCTGTAAGAATGGAATGTTTCTGTAACTTACGTGATATCACCTAAATAGCTTCTAAGCCTTTGCTTTTTAAAAAGATTTTTGCTTCCTGATGAAACTTAATGGAGCCCCTGTAAGTATATTAAAGTATGAATTGTATCTGAGTTGTATTTGTTGAATTCACTTAGCGTACATTCAACTTACCAACAACAAAGTTGGTGCAATATAACTAACCGAGATAAAAAAATGCAATGCAGTAAACCCCCATACCCGTGGGGAATACACTCCACAACCTACCGCGGAAGACCGAAACAGCAGATAGGAGCGAACCCATTCATTTAAATGGGAAGTTTACCTTCCTGGCAGCTTCCTGGTCCCTGCTTCTAGAATGTTCACCATAGTATGTTCCAGCCGCAATAAACCGTGGGTAACTTATGCCACCAAAAACGATTCCACGGATATGAGAAGTCACCCGGTATTGTATTCATGCTCATCCTGACTTGCTATAACTTTCAACATGAGACACTTGGCTAGAAGGAAGCTCAACAACAGAAACAGGGGAGATATTAGTCAAAGATTCTAAAGAGCCATTTTGCACCATACAGCATATTGGTTCAGGCAGGTCAGTCAGTGATAAATAGATTGTCATTGTTGGAAGGATGACTGCAGAAAGAGAAAATCAAGTCAATGTAGTGTCAGATAGATATTAATGCACAATGGATCACAGACATGGGCTAGGTGGCTGAATATGGTAACCCAAAAGTGAAGTCCTTGAAAGCAAAGTTGAGACTATATTATGACACCATGTGCGTGATGAAAGAACTTATACTGAGAGCCCAACATGAGCACAAAAATCTAGAGTTCTGGGTCATAGGTGGCAAGCAAAAGCCATTTACGTCAGCTGGAGCAAGTCTGAAGCTTGGATGGTAACCTTTAATGTGCTAGAAGTGTCACAGCTCATGAAACTGAGTGTAACCCAGAGGAGTACAATGATGTGTTTTCAAGTTTGGGGTATGTTCCAGATTCTTGGAGAATATCATCTTGAAGCAAATGAGAATCTAAGACCAATTCAGCATCTGCTGAAGAAAAGTTCCAACTGCCCTCCAAGTCAGCCTGGCAAACAAGATAGAAGGAAATAATTAAGGAAGGACACCTCTTACAGTACAGATTAGAGGCATGGTAGCAGTGAAACAGCATAAAAAGCTAAATCAACCCAAAGGATCTAAATAAAGCTCTTGAGATCTCAATCCCTATGCCAGTGGCCAAAGGCAAGAATCTTTACCACCATATTATGGATGGTTACAGCGAAGTGAAGCTTGATGAAAACAACAAATTTCTGATTACATTATGGACACTGTTCAGGAAATACAAATGGTTGTGTTATTTAGTACTCGCATAGTTCCAGAGTAATATCAACACAGACAGCTTGTTGTAGGTTGTGATCTTCCTGGAAGGCAAGCAATGTTGGATACTGGAACAAAGAAGAACCCATTGCTGAAGACTGTTGCTGCAAAGATAGTGCAACTGCTAGATAGAGATCACTAGAGGATCTAAAGCAGTATAAGAGAAAGTTACAATTCGGGATCCCTGAAGTGAGGTACATAGGTCATGTACTGACAGCAAAATGTTTTCAGGTGGGCTACAAAAAGACAAAAGCTGTAGCAACAGTGAAACAACCAATAAATGTAGAAACAGTACAACAATTTGTTGATTTATTAATTCTAGTAAAATTTGTGTCCAATCATCAAAGTGTGAGACACTATGTCAACTCACTGCCAAGGAGATGCAGTAGTATTGGGGTACAGAACAAAAAGCAAGATTCACTAAGATTACGCAACTGATGATGGCAATACCAGTGCTGACACTACGATATCAATTATTAATTCAACCATTCTGATGCCACTGAAATGACTGGACTTGGAGCAACTCGAATTTAGAAGGGACAAATGATTGCATTTAATAATCCGTTAATAAATCTGTACCTCTAATCCCAATACCAGTTTTTGAAAATTTACCATTGTCTTAATAGATTGTGTAGGATGCCTACCTAAAACCATGAAATGGAATTAGTATCATTTAACAGTTATGAATATTTCCACAAGTTTTCCTGAATCAGTACCTGTAGGAGGAAAAAAATCCCTGCAAAAATGGGAGCAGAAAAGCATCACAAGATTTATAGATTATTCCAAGGAAATACAGCCAGGTCAAGGTTCAAATTTCAAAACTTACAAAGTTCCTTTGTAACTGTTTGCTATTATGATGTTCCTAAAGAGTCCACAGGATTCTGTTCTATTGAACTGTTATAATGAAGCGAGAAAGGTCTTTAGCATTTATATAAATAATTTGGGTGTGAATATGAGGTATGGTAAATATGTTTGCAGATGACACCGAAATTGGTGGTGTAGTGGGCAGCAAAGAAGGTTACCTTGGAGTACAGCGGGACCTTGATCAGCGGACAAACGGGCCAAGGAGTGGCAGATGGAGCTTAATTTAGATTAATGTGAGGTGCTGCGTTTTGGTAAGACAAATCATGGCAGGAATTATACATTTAATGGTAATGTCCAGGGATGTGTTGCCAAGCAAAGAGACCTTGGGATGTAGGTTCCTTGAAAGTGGAGTTGCAAGATAGTGAAGGAGATGTTTGGAACGTTTGCCTTTATTGATCAGGGCATTGAGTATAGGAGGTGGGAAGTCATGTTGTGGCTGTACAGGTTTGATTTGATTTATTGGTGGCACGTGTACCTGAGTACAGTGAAAAGTTCTGTTTTGCGAGCAGTACAAGCAGATCATAACATACAAGGACATACACATTATAGGGTGTTTTGACAGAGCAAGCCATTCAGGATTACGGTTGCATAGAAGGTGCACAAAAGCAAGATCAACATTAGGTTTGGAATTAGAGAGGTCCATTCAGCGGGGAAGAAGCTGTTCTTTAACCTGTTCGTACATGTGTTCAAGCTTCTATAACTTCTGCCTCAAAAGAGGTTGGAAAAGAGTATTACCAGGATGGGAGGGAGTCTTTGATGATGTTGGCAGCCTTTTCACAGCAACGCAATGTTTAGATGGAGTCAATGTATGGGAGGTTGGCTTTCGTGATGGTCTCAGCTGTGTACACATCTTTCTGTAGTTTCTTCCAGTCCTGGGAAGTTGCTGTACCAAGCAATTATTCACCCAGATAGAATGCTATCTGGTGCGCATCTGTAAAAGTTAGTGTGGCTGCCTCACCTCAGGTTTTGGAATACTACAGTTAATTCCAGTCTCCCTGATGTAGGAACGATGTTATGAAACTTGAAAGTGTTCAGAAAAGATTTACAGAGATCTTGCCAGGGTTGGAGGATTGAGCTTTAGGGAGAGGCTGAATAAGCTGGGGCTATTTTCCCTAGAGCTTTGAAGTTGAGGGGTGACCTTAGAAGTTTATGAAATCATGAGGGATATGGATTGGGTGAACAGCCAAGGTCTTTTTTTCCCAGAGTGGGGGGGTGGGGGGGGGGTGGGTTGGGGGGTCGGGGGGGGGTGGGTTGGGGGGGGGGGGGGGTGGGTTGGGGGGTCGGGGGGGGGGGGGGGGGGGGGGGTGGAGTCCAAAACTAGGGGACATTGATTTAAGGTGAGAGGAGAAAGATTTGAAAGGGACCTAAGGGGCAACTTCTTTGTACAAAGGATGGTGCGTACAGAATGAGCTACCAGCGGAAGTGATGGAGGCTGGTACAATTAAAACATTTAAAAGGCATCTGGATAGATACATGAGTAGGAAGGGTTTAAAGGAACATTCGCCAAATGCTGGCAAATGGATCTAGATCTTAGGATATCTGGACAGCATGAGAGTTAGACCGGAGGGTCTGTTTTTTGTGCTGTACCTCTGTATGACTCTAACCACTCACATTGAATAGAGAAAAATTGATAAACCAAAGCTCAGAAACTACACTTCCAGTGATAAATTAAACAAAGCATGTAGGTTGGCCAATTTGAAAAGTGCTCAACAAACAACAAAAGGTGGGAACAGGTAAAAAAGCTAAAGTTCAAATTTTATTGCTTAATACAAGATATTTATATTGTTGTCTATCTCTAGAGAACTATTAAAAGCAATGCTCAATAAAACTTATCAAATCAAGATGAAACGTAATGATGTAAATTATATGGTGATTAGTCAGGACAATCAGTATGCTTGTTATGTTAATGAGATATTATGACAGGGAGAATAGCCAGGAGAAAGATGGTGAATGGAAAAGGTTACAACAGGACTTGGGTGCTCTTGGACATTGGTCACTGAAATTAAGCATGCAAGTTCAGCAAGTAATTAGGAAGGCAAATGGTATTTAAGAGGGCAGATGGTATGATATTTTATCCTTCAGAAAACTATCATAATCTCATAAATCAATTTATGTGCATAAACTATGAGAAACATCTTTGGGTGATCATGATGTTTACCTAAGGGGTGCATTACCTAACAACACATTTATAGAATCAGTCTGGAAAAAATTAACACATTTGTTGGACAAGAATTAGTTCATAATGGATATTATTCAAGCGAGTTAGAATGGCTGGAAACCACCTGTCGTAATAGTGCCAAAAACCGGATGGGTCACACTGTTTGTGTTTTGACTATTATGCAGTCAATAAGTTACCAAAAGTGTGCTCATATCCTGTTCCAAAATTGGAAGATTTTATTGAAAGACTTAACAAGCATTCATCGTGACGAACATTAACCTGCTAAAAAGATATTAAGTTGCGTTAGCACATAGATCAGTGAAATGTCAGATTTTTTAAACACTACATGACGTTTTTCAATGCAAAATCTTGCCATTTGAAATGAAAAAAGCACCAGCAACGTTCCAATAATTAACCAATATTGTCAATGAAGGGCCATGTAACTGTATGATTCATGTCAACAACTTAACTATATTCTGCCAGACCTGTGATGTTCATTTATATCACTTGACTGAACTGTTCAGTTAGGTACAAAGAGTCACTTTGGTCTGGCTAAAGTTGATTTTCCAAAACCAAAATTACTTATTTGGGCCACACTATGGGACAGGTCAAGTAGCAACTAGGGGGCAACATGGTGGCTGAGCAGTTAGCACTGCTGCCTCACAGCATCAGGGACCCGGGTTTGATTCCAGCCTCGGGCAATTGTCGGTGTGGAGTTTGCATGTTCTCTCGGTGTCTGCATAGATTTCTTCCGGGTGCTCTGGTTTCTTCCCACAATCCAAAGATGTGCAGGTTAGGTGAATTGGCCGTGCTAAATTATCCCATAGTGTTCAGGCATGTACAAGTTAGGTGCATTAATCAAGGGTAAATGTAGGGCAATGAGTCAGGGTGGGATACTCTTCGGAGCATTAGTGTGGACTTGTTAGGCCGAAGGGCCTGTTCTACACATAAAGAACTGAAAGTAAAAGCTATTTTGGACTTTCAGTCCCAGGAGAAGAGACAACATTTTGCAATTTGCTGGCATGAGTGGATTTTATTGAATGTTTATTTCAAACATCATCACTACTGTGGCTGTTTGACAAATTTGTTAAAGAAAGGCAGAAAATTTGAATAAATACAAGAATGACAACCTTACAGTTTTTGTAGCATTGAATGATGAGAAGCCATTCAATCTGGCTTTTGATACCGGTAACATCAGTGTGATTGCCATTTTATAAGAAGTTGACAAAATGAGGATCAAACGGCCGGTCAGGTATTTTTAAACTGAATACATTTGAACAGAAATATTTGATGGTGGAAAAAGAGACATAGTCTTATGTTGGATCTACATCAGCTTAAAATCTACATCAGCAACAATAGTAAAACAAACAACTTGCCCACCACCGAGGTCAGGTTCTCACCGGTCTATAGTTCCCTGGCTTGTCCTTACCGCCCTTCTTAAACAGTGGCACCACGTTTGCCAACCTCCAGTCTTCCGGCACCTCACCTGTCACTATCGATGATGCAAATATCTCAGCGAGAGGCCCAGCAATCACTTCTCTAGCTTCCCACAGAGTTCTCGGGTACACCTGATCAGGTCCTGGTGATTTATCCACCTTTAACCGTTTCAAGACATCCAGTACTTCCTCCTCTGTAATCTGGACATTTTGCAAGATGTCATCATCTATTTCCCTACAGTCTATATCTTCCATATCCTTTTCCACAGTAAGTACTGATGCAAAATATTAATTTAATATCTCCCCCATTTTCTGTGGCACCACACAAAGGCTGCCTTGCTGATCTTTGAGGGGCCCGATTCTCTCCCTAGTTACCCTTTTCTCCTTAAAATCCTTTGAATTCTCCTTAATTCAATTTTGCCAAAGCTAGCTCATGTCCCTGTTTTGCCCTTCTGATTTCCCTCTTAAGTATGCTCCTACTTCCTTTATACTCTTCTAAGGATTCACTTGATCTATCCTGTCTATACCTTACATATGCTTCCTCCTTTTTCTTATTGGTCAGAGTATTGGGTACAGGAGTTGGGAAGTCATGTTATGGCTGTACAGGACATTGGTTAGGCCACTGTTGGAATATTGTGTGCAATTCTGGTCTCCTTCCTATCGGAAGGATGTTGTGAAACTTGAAAGGGTTCAGAAAATATTTACAAGGATGTTGCCAGGGTTGGAGGATCTGAGCTACAGGGAGAGGCTGAACAGGCTGGGGCTGCTTTCCGTGGAGTGTCGAAGGCTGGGAGGTGACCTTATAAAAGTTTACAAAATTATGAGGGGCATGGATAGGGTAAACAGGCAAAGTCTTTTCCCTGGGGTCAGGGAGTCCAGAACTAGAGGGCATAGGTTTAGGGTGAGAGGGGAAAGATATAAAAGAGATCTAAGGGGCAACGTTTTCACGCAGAGGGTGGTACGTGTGTATGGAATGAGCTGCCAGAGGATGTGGTGGAGGCTGGTACAGTTGCAACATTTAAGAGGCATTTGGATGGGTATATGAATAGGAAGGGTTTGGAGGGATATGGGCTGAGTACTGGCAGGTGGGACTAGATTTGGTTGGGATATCTGGTCGGCATGGACGGGTTGGACCGAAGGGTCTGTTTCCAAGCTAAACTTATTTATACAAGTCACAATCTTTGGTTTTGTTTTAAGATTTTTGGGGACCAGATGTTTCAATGGCATAAAATCCTGTAGCTACACAATTTAAAGAGCATTCATATGCCTGGAAAAGACAGTGTTGTAGTCGATGCTTCTTCAAGAGCACTTATGAAAGAAACTGGATGCTGTTCAGAATCAAAATTGTCTAATGTAAAATGCTGTTGTCATAAGTATTGTGTACTTCATGTCAGCATGTTATTACTGTTGTAACATTTAAAAAGTCTTTTAGAGGAATGGAAAATGAAAATGTCACTTAGGTTTCTTTTTACTTTGTGGGGCGGTTTGATGAAAGTTATCTGATCTATATATAAATTTTTTTTAGAATTAGGATTTTAAAATAGTTGTATGTGTGTGGGATACATTTTTAAAGACAATTTTCTGAAAGGTAACAAGTTCAGATAGTCCTTCTGGAAGAGTAACCTAATCCAGTTTGTATTAGAAAACACAAGCTCCTAGAGTGTTTTTACTGTGGTTATTTCCAACAGGTGGTATAAATATTGAAGGCCATTAGCTTGCATTGGTTCAAGATAATTAAAGATTGATCTTAGCTGAGAAAACCTGGAGGTCAGAAGCTTTTGGACAGTCGTTGGGATCCGATTTTGGTCAGAAGCAAATGCATTTTCTCTTCTCGAAAGGAGAATAGTGCTGTTTATGAAAAGTATAGTTTTCTTTATCATCCATACCTCAGGAGGCAAGTTTAATACGTGAAATTTTCGGTTTGGTTTGGTTACAAATCTGCAGGTTATTTAAAGTTGAAAAGGTCTAAGCTACCAGTTTTAATAGTATTTACAGGTGTAGAGTGGCAACGTCTCTGAATTTGAATCTCTGTAACCCATAGTCTGGGAAACAGAGAGTCAGTTTGACTTGCTATGTGTTTTAAAATTCTTCGAGCTATGTTCTGTATTTAAATAGAATTGTTTATTTTTTTCTTTTTGCATGATGAACTTCCGTTTTGTTATTAAAGAAGATCTACAGCCTTGTGTGCCTATGTTTCAGTGAATGACCATCACATTAATAGAAACTGTGAAATAAAACATACGATCTATCAAGCCAGATTTCATTCTGAGATCTGACCTGTGCAGTAGAACCATAATTGTGACCTTAAATTGTGCTATAGAAGTGAGCATTTGGATTAATGGCAACAAACTGATCACTGAGGTTATAATGAATTTTCGGAATTAAAATATTCCAGCTTGTGTATCAGCATTTGTGGGATTGAATGTGAGCTGTATTGTCTGAAATGATTGCTAGCAAATTAAAATTAAAACTAAGGCCCTTTGCATGTCTTCAGGTTCCATGCTGTTTAGAAATTGTCAACTTTCACCCCAAAAGAAACTGTTATCTGCTAACTCATTTCATTCACTATTTGTAGGAACACAATCACAAAATGCTGGAAGTATTCTGCAAGTTAAGCAGCAGCAGCTGTGGAGAATGAAACGTAAGCTAAAACATTAGAGCTGTAATGAATTTTATACACGTGCAAAGACAGAGAAAGAGGGGAGGAAATGACTGATAGATTGGAAGGCTAAGGAGGGAGGTGTTCCAAAGAGCAATCACCCAATCATCATTTTGGTTTGTCCAGTAAAAACGTGATCACAATGTGAACAGTGCGTGCTGTATACGAAATTGAAAGAAATCTAAAGCTTTTTTTTCATTTGAAAGACCTGTTTGAGGCAGTGAACAATGAGAATGGAGGAAGTGAAAGTGCAGCTCTTGTATCTGCAATGCTTGTATAGGAAGATGACATCAAAAGGATCACAGAAAAGTTACATAAAATGAGATGCATTTAGTCAAGAGCCTTGCCATCCATTGCTCGAAGTAAATTTTCTACTGTAGGAAAAGGACGATTGTTGCAATCACTGGTATGGATGTTGGCAACTTTGGATTGAATGAGGTGGAGAACCTAGACTGGAATAGAGCTGAATGGCTAACCAAAGTAGCTGTGAATCCTTGTGTTTCAGGTAGATATTTAAAGAACTTTGTATAATAAAATTATTGACATGGTTTATTGGTAAGTGCTTCTGCTTCAAAAATAAACTGGTTATGAAATATCTTGTGTATCCTGCAGCTATGTTGATGTAATGTATAATGGCAAATCCTTTCCATGACTTTGCCCCTTTTATCTTTGCCAGTTTAGCTGACATTTAGTAGTTGACTGATTATGGAATTGGGAAGGAAGTTAACCTCAAAACAATGCAACTCACATTGAGCAGGATCACATTCAAATGTGCAATGCTGAGACTGTGCTGTCATGGGGTTCATATCTTAAGATAGTGTAATAGGTAAGACTGCTTATTTCCTGTCTGACATCCAGCACTCAGATTTGATTCTGCCAGTAACAGAGCCAAAATTGATGCATGCCCTACAATTTCCAGTCTCCAAAATACTTTAATGTAGTAGATGCTGAATATAATAAGCCAAAAATTAAATGGCTGTTTTTAATTTTTTTTCTTTATAGTGACTCACTGTATTTGTTGTAGGGAGATATTTGTGGCCATACTTGCAGAATGAAAAGCTTAGGTTCAAAGATTAAACAAATTATAGCAGCACATCTGTGTATTTCTTGAATCCGGTTTTCCCTCCATTTCAGAATCCGTATACTTTGCTACCAAAACATTTGCACAATAAATATATTGTGTTTGCTTTCCATTTGGTGGTCAAATCAATTTGGGTCATTGTAATACACCTCAGTCCCCACAAAACTGAGAGACACAACAACAGGCTGTCTGCCCACCATTTTGATTCGTGACAGGTAGTTGATGAAGTGGGGAGATTTATGGGGAATTTCCTGATTAAGGAGAAAAAAAATTGCATAACAAGATATTTGTTTCCTTTGTTACTGTATAATTTCCCACATTTATTTGCATTATAGTTTGGCTTTGATACCTTGGCTATTTAAATGTGATATGTAAGTGGATATAAGGCCTGTTCAGAACAATGGTCTGTGGTTATGCAGTCATGTAAATGACAAATTCGATCTCCGGAATGTGGCTGCCACAATTGTGGTCTAAATGTTCAAACCATTATCATTCTCAAAGCCATGCTAGAGCTCAGCATTGGTAAAATGCATTTTATTATGTCTTTGCAGTATGTTCTGAAATTGAATAATGCATACCTAGCATACTTGGCATTCATAGCCGTGAGGCAGATAACAATAAATGTGTACTTGCCTGCCTGTATTTTTTTATTTAACCTGTTCTGGATAGTTGGATCGACTGCTTCTCTCCATCTCCGCAACAAAAAGTGCACTACAGTGGGTGTATATTGGAACTTAAGAACTGACAATGGCATTCAGTCATTTAGAATATCACTAGCAGTTGTATTGTGCTCAACTCCATGTCACCTAGAATGGTTTAGCAGTCCCAATCTGGCACAGCAGTCTCTGCATCTGTGCTACAAAGCAAGTTAATGGGCTTTGAAGGTGCACGATTTGCTTACCTCTGTTTTCTCAGAGTCCTCTTCTCAGTCAGCCCTTCTTTTTATTTGTTCCCTCTTTCAAATAGTCGGCCTCTAGCGGTCACAGCCCGTCAGTATTCTGTGTCAGTGACAGCTATATTCATACCTCACTTTCAAGCGTCTTTGTAGAGGAAGTATGACCACCCAGGAGGTCATGGCCTAGTGATCAGTTAATTGTTTTGAAGATTTTTGGCTATAGGGTCGTCATCCATTCAATGAATGTAGTGATGCCAGCAAATTATTGTTGCCTTAGCAATGTGTACATGCTGATGGGATTAGCATGCTCCAGGACTTCTGAGCTGATTACCTTGTCATGCTAAGAGATGCTGAGGATGCATCTGTAAAGGAAAGGTGGAAACTGTGGGCTGCTGCTTCTGTCTAGCAAATGTTGTCCAGGTCTAACCACACCTCAGAAGTGTGCTAAGGACATAAGATTAGTAGACTTAAAGTTTGATCTCGATTGGGTTGATATTGTTCTACATCTTAGTCAGTTTGGACATAACAGGTGTAGCATTTGTAATGCTTGTTTCAATTTCAGCAACAAGTGACAGTTTGCTGATCATTGTGGTCACATGAAATTAGTGACAACCTCCAAAGGTACTTGTCAATGCTGATAGATAGCAGAATGGCAATATCCTAAACCGTGACATTAGTCTTGCTGATACAGATGATCAAATTAACTTGTTACAGGCATGACAGAATCTCTCCATTTGTCACTGAAAGTGTTCTTGATATTTGCCGCACAGTCGGCTCTCTAATCAAGACTTGACGCTCCTTTGCTTTGGATCTCAGGTGAGTTGAGTGAGCAACCTTCTTTCAGTTTGGGTATGTGAGCAGACACCTTCTGGAGATGACCTGAATGTATGTTGCAACAACAAAGGGAAAAGAAGTGCCAAAAAGCTTCAGTGTTTAACCCCACTGCAGATCTCAAAGGTTACTGATGTTGCTCTGTCAAGCTGACCTTCCTATTATCTTGTCCCTGAAGGAAGAGATCACTTTGGGCAACTTTGGAAAACACTCCATTTCTCCAGCAGCTGTGTGAGAATGCCGATAATACTTGTTCACTGAGTTGAGAAACTGTTGGTTTTGATTTGTGTTGATGTATGGATGGTAGTTCTGTTTTGAATGACAAAATTCCAAAGGTTGCATCCTAATCCTTGTACACACCAGATTAGGCTGGCTGGGCTGAGACATTTCTTCTTGGAGAGTAGGAGTTTAAGAGGTGACATTATAGAGGTTTATAAAATCATAGATAAAGTGAATAGTAAAGGTCTTTTCTATAGGGTGGGGGAATTCAAATCAAGGAGACATATTTAAGGTGAAAGGAGAAAGTTTTCAAAAGAACATGAGTGGCAACTGTTTTTAATACAGTGGTTTGTGTGTGTGTGGAATGAACTGCCAGAGGAAGTGGTGGATGGAAGTACAGTTACAACATTTAAAAGGCACTTGGACAGGTACATGAATATGAATTATATGAGGAATGTGGGCCAAATGCAGACATGACGGACTAATTTAGCTTGAGAACATCGGTGTGGATTAGTTGGACCAATAGGTCTGTTTCTCTGCTATGTGACTGAACGATCTGGATCATAGTCAGCACTGTAGTAGTTCTGTGGGTTGGGTATGCTGATCACAGGTCTCACCAGAAACCTTGTCACACTTTGTCTTGAAAGCAGCTTTTGGTAGCACAATACTTGAGGTAGCAGCAAAGTTCTGTTGTCAGTTTTCATTTAACTTCCTCATACCATGGGTTGAACCAAGAGGGCCATGCTTCAAGGTCCACACTCACTTTTCTATTGAAGTCATCCAGTAGCTAAAGATATCTGACTTAGGAATTCTGCTAATGATAGTATCAAACTTCTCATAAAGCTGGTCCTTTGCCTCCATCATGGAGCATAGCATTGGAGTTTAGATACTTGAGTTGAGCTCAGGTTTGAGTGTTTTGATTAAGTGATTATAGTGATTGATGAAGGTAGGGCAGTGGATATTGTCTACATGGGCTTTACTAAAACTTTGTCAAGGTTCCTCATGGTAGGCTAGTCAGGATGATTAAGTAACATGGGATCCACAATAAATTGGTAGGTTGGATACAGAATTAACTTAGTTATGAAATACAGGAGATAGTTGCAGAGATGTGTTTTTCTGACTAGAGGTCTGTGATATTCCACAAGGATCAGTGCTGGTACCAATGTTGTTTGCAATATACATGATTTGGATGAAGATATAGGTGGTCTGATTAGTAAGTTTGCAGATGACATGAAAATTAGGAGAGTTGTGGATAGCGAGAAAGTTATCAAAAGGTATAGCAGGACAAGATCAAATTAAAGATTAGGGTGGAGAGATTGCACTTGAAATTTAATCCAGGTAATTATGAAGTGAAAGAGGAAAGTATACAGTAAATGGCAAGATGCTTTGAGCATTGATATACAGCAGGATCTGAAGGTGAAAATTTATAGCTCCCTGAAAGTGGCAACATGTGGACAAGGTGGTAAAGAAGGCATGCTGTATGCTTTCCTTCATTGGTTAGGACATTGAGTACAAAAGTTGGAAATCATTTTCCAGCTGTACAAACTTTAGTTAGGATATCTTTGGAGTATTGTGTGAAGTATAGAAAGAATGTGGAAGCCGTAGAGAGGGTGTAAAGGAGACTTGAGCTGAAAATGTGTTGCTGGAAAAGCGCAGCAGGTCAGGCAGCATCCGAGTAACAGGAGAATTTACGTTTCGGGCATAAGCCCTTCTTCAGGAATTGGATGCTGCCTGACCTGCGCTTTTCCAGCAACATATTTTCAGCTCTGATCTCCAGCATCTGCAGTCCTCACTTTCTCCTGTAAAGGAGATTTACCAGGATGTTGCCAAAATTGGATTGTTTTTGCTGAGCTTTGGAAGCTGAGAGGTGACTCGATCATAGAATCCCTACAGTGCAGATAAAGGCCATTTTGCCCATCAAGTAAGCACCGACTAACAGAAGAACATCCCACCCTATCCTTGTAAACCCACAATCCCTGCAGTTAACTCACTTAACCTGCGCAGTACAGGGCAATTTAGCAAAGCCAATCGACCTAACCCGCACATCTCTGGGTTGTGGGAGGAAACCGGAGCAGCCAGAGGGAACCCACAGCAGACACCAGGAGAATGTGCAAACTCCGCATAGACAGTCACCTCAGGCTGATAGTAGTATATAAAATTGAGAGGCTTGGATTGGGTAAATAGTCAAAGCTTTTTTCCTTGTGTGAATAAGGCCACAATTCTATAGTGAGACAGGAAAGTTTAAAGCAAAGCAAGTTTTATTTTTACACAGAAGGTGGTTGGTGCCTGGAAGTTGCTGCCGGGGAGGGTGTTAGAAGCAAATCTGATAGCAACGTTAAAGAAGCATTTAGACAGACAGATGAACAGACAGGGAATAGAGGAATATGGACCATGTGCAGACAGATGGGATTAGTTTAGAATGGCATCATGATCAGCACAGGTATGGTAGACCAAATGGTCTGTTCATGTGCACTGCCATTTTGTATTCTATGAATGATTTGTATGTGGTTCTTTAATTACAGCTAAACCTTAAAGTTGCTCATGCATTATTTCCATTCCTGCACAATATGTAAATTTGATCTGACTATAAATCAGGTGCACAAAGGAGCCTGAGAATTGGAATAGGCTGCGCAGCCCTGTAATTTATACCATTGAATAAAATCATGGCTGGTCAGTACACAACCTTTTTACCTGCTTTTTCTTGTGTCTGTTGATGTCCATATCTAACAAAAATTATTGAACCATGGCTTTGAAAATTTCAATTGACATCCACAACCTCTTAGCAGGCAGTTTCAGATTTCAAATATCTTTCCTGTTGAAAAAAGTGTTTCCTGTTTACACTGTAATTGATCTCATTCCAATATTAAGACTGTGATCAAAAGAACTGCAAATACTAAGAATCAGAAATTGCTGGAAAAACTCAGCAGGTCTGGCAGTATCTGCGGAGAAAAATCAGAGTTAACATTTCAAGTCCAGTGACCCTTCTTCAGAAATGAATGATCCCTAAAGGACCTCAGTGAATATCTTGTTACATAGGTTTAGAATTGTGGCAGGAAATGAAAAGGTTTGTTTTACAAAAAGAAAATTGGACCTGAACCTGCTTGAGAGAAGAACTCAGTTTGTTTACATTTCCAAGTTTTAAGATAAACAACTGGAGGAAGGACAGTGATGAGCCACCAATCTCATGTAAAATAATTGCCAGCTAACTATGGCTTTATGTTGATATTCCTCCAGTGTGAAGAGTAACAAAAGTTTTGTAGTAAATGTGAAGCCAAATAGATTTTTAATTCAAAGTTTGTGAGAAGATTTGTAGCTCGGGTGCTTGTTGTTGTGGTTCAGTTCGCCGAGCTGGAAATTTGTGTTTTAGACGTTTCGTCCCCTGTCTAGGTGACATCCTCAGTGCTTGGGAGCCCCTTGTGAAGCGCTTCTGTGTTGTTTCCTCCGGCATTTATAGTGGTTTGCCTCTGCCAACAAACACATCGACTTGGACCCAATATACCTGCCACTGCAGCGGACAGCTGGAACTGACAACCGGAAGCGGCAGAGGCAAACCACTAAATACCGGAGGAAAGATCACAGAAGCGCTTCACAGGAGGCTCCCAAGCACTGAGGATGTCACCTAGACAGGGGATGAAACGTCTGAAACACAAATTCCCAGCTCGGCAAACAGAACCACAACAGATTTTTAATTCACTCATGGGATTGGGTTTCGCAGGTTGGGCCTACATTTACTGCCTGTCCCTTGTTGCCCTTGAAAAGGTGGTGATGAGCTGCCTTCTTGAACTACTGCAATCCATTTAGTATAGGTAGATCCAAAATGCCATCAGGGAGAGATTTGAAGAATTTTGACCCAGTGGCATTGAATGGTGATATCTTTCCGAGTTAGGATGGTGAATGGCATGGGTTGGGCAGGGTGGGAATGTGCAGATGCTGGTGTTTCCATATTTATATTGTCTTTGTCCTTTTAGTTGGAAGTAGTTGTGGGTTTGCAAAATGTTGTCTAAGGAGCTTTGATCAACTTCTGCAGTGCATCTAGTAGATGGTGCACACTGTTGCTGCTGAATGACAGTGGCCAAGAAAGTGAATGTTTGTGGATGTAGTACAAATCAAGCAGGCCGCTTTGATCTGGATGGTGTCAAATTTCATGTGTGTTGTGGGAGCTGCACCCATCCAAGCAAGTGGGGAATATTCCATTACACTCCTGACTTGTGCCTTCTAGATGGTGGACAGGTTTTGGGAAGTCGGAAGTTGAATTACGCATTATGGTATTCCTAGTCTCTGACTTGCCTTTGTAGTCACTGTATTTATATGGTTAGTGCAGTTCAATTTTTGGCAAATGATAAACCTAATGATGGTGACAGTGATCCCATTGAATGCCAGGAGGCAAAGATTAGATTCTATTTTGTTGAAGATAGTTATTGCCTGGCATTTGTGTGGCATAACTATTACTTTTCACATGCCAGCCCAAGCCTGGATATTGTCCAGGTCTTACTGCATTTGGGAAGGATTGCGTCAATAACTGAGGAGTCATGAATGGCACTGAACATTGTGCAATGGTCAGTGAACATCCCCACTTCTGATCTTATGATGAAGGGAAGTTCATTGATAAATTAATTGAAGATGTTTGGGCAAAACTTATAAAGTGTTATGAAAGCTATGAAAGACCATTTTGAAATACAGGAAGGGTGTTTTGGCCTAGCGCAACATTAAAATAAAATTACAACAGAGTTTCTGGTATGAACTGCCAGACTGCTGCGCACTCTGCTTCATAGAAACCTGTCTCAACCCATACATTCACTTCAGGCTGATGGTTTTTCTATCCATCGTATGGACCGTACAGCATTCTCGGGTAAGACAAAGGGTTGGAGGGGTTTCATTTTTAATCAACAACTGTGGTGCACGGACACTGCAACCCTAGGCAGCCTTTGCTCCCAAACCTTGAATTAGTCACCATCAAATACCGCTCCTTCTATCTACCACGGGAATTCATCGCTGTTATACTAACTGCTGTGTACATACCGTCACAGGCAAACGTTGAGAAAGCTCTGAATGTGCTGTACTCCACCACTAACACCCTGGAGAGGCCCTGTTTATTGTAACTGGCAACTTCAATCAAGCCAATCTAAGGAAGGTGTTGCCAAAGTACCACCAGAATATTACCTGCCCCACCAGAGGTCCGAACCTTTTAGACCACTGCTATACCACTGTGAAAGATGCCTACTGTTCCATCCTCCGCCCTCATTTCAGGAACTCTGATCACAATACCATGTTTCTTTTCCCGGCTTATAGGCAAACGCTCAAGCAGGAGACCCCCTCGAGGATACAGGTTTAGTGCTGTTCAGAGGAGGCAGAGGATCAACTCCAGTGCTGTCTGGAATCAGCTGATTGGGCCATGTTCTAACAATCCACAGGTACGCCACCACCATCACAGACTTTATCAGCGAGTGTGTGGAGGATTGCATAGCCGAGGAAGTCAATCCAGGTGTTCCCCAGCAGGAAACCCTGGATGGATCAGGACACACAGAAGCTGCTAAAAACCAGGCGTGAGGCCTTCAGCTCAGGAGACCCACTCAAATATAAGGTATCCAAGTATGACCTTCACAGAGCCATTAAGACAGCCAAAGACAAATACTGATCCAAACTACAGACAGACACCCAACGACTGTGGCAAGGACTGAATGACATCACAGGTTCTAAAAAGAGATGGTGCAAGATAGCACATGATGACACATCCCTCCCAGATCGTCTCAACACCTATGTTCACTTTGAGCAGAATTTCTATTCTGACAAGTCCTCACAAACCTGTCCCAACAGTCACTGCATCAGAGGGCAGATCAGTTTTCCTTCATGTGAATCCAAGGAAAGTGATGGGACCAGACGGAGTACCAGACCGTGCACTCAGAGCATGCGTAGATCAACTGGCAGAGGTCTTCTTGGACATCTTCAACCTCTCCCTGCAGCAGGCCACTCCCTGCCTATTTCAAGAGGGCCAACATCATCCCTGTGCCTAAGAAGGGTCATGCAGCATGTCTCAATGACTACCGCCCAGTGGCCCTTACTTCGGTGGTCATGAAGTGCTTTGAAAGGCTGGTCATGGCATTAATCAATTTCAGCCTCCCCACTACTCTTGACCCAGTCCGATTTGCCTATCTGACTAACAGATCCACATCAGATGCCATATCACTTGCCTTTCACTGCTCCCTAGAACATCTTGACACCAAGAACAGCTACATAAGAATCCTACTCATTGACTACAGTTCAGCCTTCAACACTATTATCCTCTCAAGACTAGTAATGAAACTTAGTGATCTCAGACCAAGCCCCCTCTCTGCAACTGAATCCTCAGTTTCCTGACCCACAGACACTATCAGAGATGATTGGGGACAATATTTCATCCTCACTAACACACAACACTGGAACCCTCCAGGGGTGCATACTCAGCCCCCTACTGTACTCACTGTTTACGTCGCCAAATATCAAACTAATGCCATTTACAAGTTCGCTGATGACGCCTCCATAGTTGGTCGAATCTCAGATGGCGACGTAACAGAATACAGATGGGAGGTGGAAGACCTGGAAAAATGGTGCACTGCAACCCACCTAGCTCTCAATGCCAAGGAACTCATTATTGACTTGCCCCCCTACACATTAACAGCACAAAGGTGGAACAAGTGGAAAGTGTCAAGCTTCTGGGTGTGGTTCTCCACGGCAAGCTTTCTTGGACTCATCATGTGAACGCACTGCTACAAAGGCCCAACAATGTCTCCTCTTCCTCAGGCAGCTGAGGAAATTTGGCCTACCGGCAAATACCCTTCCCAACTTTTATAGGTGCACCATCGAGAGCATTCTGTCTGGATGTATCACTACCTAGTATGGCAACTGTACCATTCAAGATCTGAGATGGTTACAGCAAGTGGTGAACTCGGTCTGGGCAATCACAAAGGCCAACTTCCCATCTATAGCATCCATCTACCAGGTCAGTTGTCAAGGACACCAGTATTCTCAAAGATCCATCCCACCCTGCAATGTATTTCTACAACCTCTATCATTGGGGAGAAGGTACAGAAGCCTGAACACATGCACCGGCTGGTTTCGAAACAGTTTCTACTCGACTGTTAGAATACTGAATGGACTCAAACTCTTAACATTCACCGTACCTATGTTTTTGTTTTTGCCACTGTTTATCTATTATTTACTTAGCTATGCTCCTTAACTCTGTGGTCTACCTGTATTGCTCGCAAGACGAAGCTTTTCACTGTGCCTCGGTACGCGTGACAAGAAATTCAATTCAATTCAGAGGGAATGGTTTCAGATAAAATGTGACCACACAGAAAGAAGCACGTCAAAGCCAGTGATATCATACAAGAAGGTCTTATTCTGAAACAGCCGAAGTGCGAAAAGTATTATTACCATTGAAAATAAGAAATGCAGATTGAAAATAAATGCCTAAACTCCCCAATTAAAAGAAGAAGTAACTAAAGAAAAATGTAATTGGTATATATCCTTGTTCTTGCTGCCTGTGCACTTAATTTGAATTTTAAGGGTTCACTTGTCTGGGTCATCTGCTTAAACAGTTCAGGAAGGTGTGCCATTACGGTTATGTCACTGAATTATAATCCAGAATTCCAGGTTCATGTTCTGCATAATGAGTTCAGATCCCACTCTGACAGATTATAAAATCTGAAATCAATAATGGTAACCATGTAACCAAAGCTAATTATCATAAAAGTCTACTTGTTTTGCTAATGTCTTTTAGGAAAGAATATCTGTCATCTCTACCCAGTCTGACCTACATGTAACTCCAGCCCCACAACAATGTGGTTTACTTTTAACTGCCCTCTGGGCAATAAGGGATGGACATTAAATGGTGGCCCACCTGTCAACTAATTCAAAAAGTAAATTCTGATAACACCCACTGAGAGATTGTAATAAGTTTGCTGCTGCTTATTTGTGGCTGGGTATTCTGTTTGTTACAAGCCAGTTGGAAGCCACTTTAATATTTACAAATCTATGAACCTTAAATGCGACACTAATTGGTTGTCTCAAATTCTACCATTTGAAATTACTTAATTTAAAATATTAAACCCTGCCTGCTGCATTAATGTCCAGAATGTATCTACATGCAGCATCAAAAATTATTCAAACTCCCTGAAGAAATGCCTTTTGTGTGACCCAAAGCTGAGCTCTCTCAGAAATCATCCCATACTGCCAAATCAGGAGCAGACAGTGGGAACTGACGGCTTTGGAAGGAGCTTGGTGAATAGGGTTGTATGGATGAAATTAATCCCTGTTCCCTTTATCTTGACAAAGAATCTCATGACATGCAATTTTCTGAGAGTTGCTTCATTAATAAGTAGTGGACTTCACATTTTGACAACTGTAATAAAAAAAACTATTTTATAACATGACTAATTAGTATAATCTTTAATCACCATGCAAGTCTTAGATTTAGAGTAAAGTAGGTCCTATTAATCTCTGAAAATCAACAGTAATGACTGGAAGAAAGAGGTTTATCAAGTGTCATATTAAGAATAGCTAGTTGCTGCATGTCTTTAGAAGCAGTCAGTTTCTGAATGTTCATCGCATTTCTCAGTTTAGAACAAAATGATTTCAAAATGATATGTTAAGTTACAATGTCACAATATTACTCAATCTACTTTAGTGTGAGTGCTGTCCTTTGTATTATTTTTGTTAAATACATGACTTGGTAACATTTTAGATGGTATGTTTCCTTATGTGTTTAGAGTATTTTAAATTAAAAAATATTAATTCAATAATGGAAAATTTGATCTGCAATTTTTCAGATCTCTAGAATTGACAATGCACTGTAACACAGTATCTGCTATAGACTCACAGTTCTTCAAGTGTTATGCAGCAAATTTCTCATCTCTGCAATGAAGAGGCACTGAAGGGTGGTCACAAGATTTTTGTTTTTCGGCCTGGGGCAGAATTCAAACTCTGTCACTATTTTGAATTACTATAAAATCTTGAATACTTTCCTTTTCTAAAATGCCTAAGAACTGAAAGCTAATTAATGGAAAGAAGTTATTAAAGGAAGCACAAGTCTGATTCAGATTATATTTAGACCGTGAAAAGTATGAATGTTTTTACCCAGATCTCCCTGGTGCTATTAAAATTGCTTGACTTAGAACTAAAGTCATAAGAATTATAAACAGGCATAAGTCATTCAATAAGAAAATGGCTCATCTGATTGTGATCTTAAATCTACTTTCCTACTTTCCCCACCCAGACCTTTGATTTACTTGTCAGTCAAAGATCACTCTAACTCAGGCTTGAATATATTCAGTGACCCAGCAGTCTCCATTGCACTCTGAGAAGGGAATTCCAAAGACAAATGATTCTCTGAGAAAGAAGTTCCTTCTGATCTCTGCCTTATTTATAAGCCCCTTATAATTCTAGATTCAAATCGAAGGGAAACTTCATTTCAGCATGTACCCTGTTAAGTTTCCTCAGAATCTTATATTTCCATAAGGTCATCTGTCATTCTTCTATATACCAATGATTCTAGGCCCAAAATGCTCATAAAGCCAACTCTTTCAGTCAAGGAATCAAACTTTCTCTAACCTGCTTCTAATGCAAGTGCATCTTTCTTAAATAAGAAAACTAACCCGTACAATGCTATGTCAAGTTGTATCAAGACTTCTCTACTTTTTTTCTCCATCAACCTTGCAATAAAATCCAATATTTCATTTGAGAATTACCTTCTATACCAACACGCTGTAATTCACTTTTGAGGACACCCAGATTAATCTGTACAACAGCATTCTTCAATTTTTCTTTATTTAAATATTGTTCTGATTTTGTATCTTCCTGCTAAAGTGGACAAATTTTCCATCATTATACACAGTCTGCCAATTCCTTTGCCCTCTAATTTAACCTATCTATATCTATTCACATCTTTGAAAATAGCTTTCCTAATTGTCTCATTTCATCCACCAAATTGTCTACAATACACTGGATCCCATCATCCAAATTATTATTGTAGATCATAAATAAAAAGAGTAGCATTCCACTAGCTACATTTACTAACCTGAAGATTATCTGTTTGTCCCAGCTCTATTTAATTAGCCACTCTTCTGTCCATAATAATAAACACCCACTACATTAAGTGTTCTCACCTGATGCCTTATCAAATTCAATTGTCTTTTGGAAATCCAAATACACTATATCAATTGGTATCCTTTTATCCATCTTGGTTGTTACATCCTCAAAAACTCTAAGCAATTTGTCCAACTATTTACCTTTCACAAAACATTGTTGAATCTGCATGATTCTGTTATGACCTTTATGTTCTGCTTCTACCTCCTTCATAATTCAGTCTAACATTTTCCAAATTTTAGCCTAACACACTTCTGATTTCCTGCTTTCTTTTCCTTCTTTGCAATGCTAAATTTGTGGTTTTCTAATTTACTGGTATCTTTCTGGAATCTAGTAATTTTTGAAAGATTGCAACAAATACATCCACTAACTCTAGCCACCTCTTTTAAGTCCGAGGATGCAGGCCATGTCCAAGTGACCTGTCATCTTTTAGTCTCATCACTATTCCAAATAGCTTTCTTTCCCTACTAATTGTAATTGTTTTAATTTCCTTCTTCCCTCTTGATCATCTTCTATACTTGAGAGACATTTTGTGTCTTCTGCCTGATGACAGGTACAAAGTCGCTACTATTTCATTGATTTCCATTATTAATTCCCCAATTTCACACTCTAAGTTTACGTTGCTATTCTGTTCCCTTTTATATATGTGTTAAAGTTTTGTACTTTTTTTCTATTTCTTGCTTATTTTCTCAGTTACTCCAATTTCTCCCTCTCTGTTTTTGGTTTAGTTGTCCTTTGCTAGTTTCTTTAAATGTCCAATCTTCTGGCCTACCACTAACCTTTGCAGCATTGTGCTAGTTTTTTGAATTTAATATTATCCTTAATTTCCTTAGGTATAGCAGTGCATCTTCTGAACTCTTCTTTCTCAAATTATTTGTCTTTATTGTGCAATAGCCAGAATATTGCTGACACATTTAGTAATGATAATATCTTTGAATATGAAAGATTTATTTCGGCACATTCTTATTGGAGATGGTCATTACTTGGCACTTGTATGGCACAAATATTACTTATCACTTACTAACCCAAGATTGTCCAGATATTGAATCTAAGCACAAACTATTCATATTTTGGGTAGAAATCCAATTAGCAGAGAGGGAATCAAATTAAGCTATGAGCTTTTTTTTTGTATTGCAACTTTTGGGGAGGTATAGGCAACTGCAAGGGAAAGGAGAGAGGTAGAAATCCATGAGTGCTTGGAATGATAAACAGAAGGCAAGAAGAAGTGAGAAAGTATAGACTGAGAATTGCTCAGTTTAGAAATTGAAAGCAAAGAATTTGAATAAATGGATCAATCTCAGGATGGTAGACTGTTGGCAATGGTTATGTTGAGTGCTAGGTCCACACACAGCTGTTCACTATACATAATAATTTAGATGTGGGGAACAATTGGAATGTTTCAGATTTGCTAATATCATAAAACTGGATGAGAACATAAATTGTGAGGACAATGTCAAAAGGCTATAAGATAACTTACAAGGAGCAGGAGAATCGACATTTCGGGCATGAGCCCTTCTTCAGGAAGGGCTCATGCCCAAAACGTTGATTCTCCTGCACCTTGGATGCTGCCTGACCTGCTGCGCTTTTCCAGCAACACATTTTCAGCTCTAATCTCCAGCATCTGCAGTCCTCATTTTCTCCTATAAGATAACTTAAGCAGGCTAAGTAAATGGACTGGAACTAGACAGCTAGAATATAATGTAAATAAATGTAGAGTTATTCACTTTGGGAGGGGAAAAAAAAACAGAAGGGCAAAATATTTCTTAAAAAGTTGAGAGATTGGAAAATGAGAATGTTCAAAGGAACCTGAGTGTCTTTATTAAAAGTGCAGCAGTCAATTAGGAAGGCAAATGCTACATTGACCTTCATTGCAAGGAGATTTGCTTAAATAAGTAAAAATATTTTGCTGCAATTTTAAACTGCTTTTGTGAGACTCACCAGGAATATTGAGCACAGTTTTGGTCTCCTTTTGCAAGGAGGGATATAGTCAGCATAGATGGGGTGTTATGGAGATTCACCAGACTAATAACTGAGATGGAAGAATTGTTTTACGAGGAGAAATTGAGGAAACTGGGTCTGTATTTCCTAGAGTTTCAGACCTGATTGGAACTTACTAAATTCTTACGGGATATGGCAGGGTGGATGTAGATAAGATGTTTCATCTGTCTGGGGGTGAATCTAAAACAAGGAACCTCGGGTATGAGATGAGAAGACATTTCTTCACACACAGGCTGTTGAATTAGTAGAATTATCGACTCAGGGCTATGGAAGTTCATTCATTGTTCATGTTCATGAAAAAAATAGACTCATTTCTGGAAACTAATGACATCAAATGATACAGAGAGAGTGCAGGAAAGTGGCATTGACATATGATCTGCCATGATCTGATTGAATGTCGGGCTGAATAGTCTACCCTACTCCTGTGTTCCAAAGAGAGTGAAAGCATGAGGAGTGGCTGCCTGGTGCTGAATGCATTAGGAACCTGATCAAAATGATGAGAGATAGAAAGAACACTCAATCACAGATGTGAAGAAGGTTGGTCATTTAAAACCTATCCAATTTGAAAGATAAGATGTTTCTCAAAATCATAGGGAAGACTTTTCAGTAAAGTTAGTTTTTAGTTGAGGATCAGTTTTCCAAACTTAGCCAAACTAGACTCATTTCAGCTACTTGAATAATCAAAAATCATTGACAGAACCAATTCACAGTAGACCATGACCATTAACAACTTACCATTAGTAACTTTTCATTAAGTTTTTAGAAATGTATACGAGAACTGTCAGGTCTAATTCAAGTTTACTCTTTCTAATAGCAGGGGAAGTAACTGTTGTGACTATGATAGGACAGTTCACCAGAATCCTGTCACTCTGCAATATGTTACCTTCACAAAGAAAATGACATTCCTAAGTGGACTTGTGTACTTATATTTACCAAGTCGGGAACAAACCAAGACTGATAAATATTACATTAATAGGAACTGCAGTTCAGGGCTGTAATAACAATCTTTTGACCTGGAGGTCATTTTAGGATCTCAAAAAATTAACATGTTTTAATGCATTGTACCTTTCACTTAGCAACAGTCCGAACTGTATGTTCAACAAAAGTAAACGAAATGATATCAGAAAAGAATCCTGTTTTCCCATGCAAAGAAAACATGCAATTACTGGAGAGAAGAGTTGAAGATTAGTAATTACAATTATTCTGTCAACTCTAGCAACCAACTTGTAGATAGCACTAGCAGCAGCTGAGAAATAAATGTAATGCCTGTTCTCCTCCCCAAGGTAATAATGGCATGGAAAGACTTCAGAGAGGAGAGAACATGAGGAAGAAAAGTCATTAGTGTTTTTACAACAGGCATGTAATGTCCTAATGCATTAAATTGTTAGTATTAATACTTGAATAGGATGCAACGTTTTCTTTTGACTTTGTTGAGTGATGAACTTTGTGTTAAATCTAAACTGTTTTTATTCTGGTGGAAAATGCACCAAACGTGAATCACATTGCAAGAAAGAACCGTCAAGATCTGCTGAAAATGTGATATCTTCAATACTCTTGACTTGCCCATGAATCCAGTATGCCTTCCTCAAGCAACTTCTCTCCTTGTGTGTGGCTTCCTTCTGCAAGAAGAAAGAGGGTAGTAGAGACAGCCTTCTTAACTGTTTTATCAATGGGCCTGTCGTGGTCAAATAATACAAATGTTGTGTGAGAAATAAGAGTACAATCATGCATTGAGATGGAGGTGAAAGTTTATGGAGGGGGAGTTTGTTTTCACAGACATTAAGAGACAAGTTTGCTTGTGTGCTAGGATGTAAATTCCAAATATGACATCCGGTCTGGATCCCAACAAGTTTGCACCCTCTTCCCTGTTTCATCCAGGTGGGTTCGACAACTGGGGACTCTCTTGTAACTAACCATTAAGATGTTTAAATGTTTTACATGTAATGAAATGTTATTTCAACCCTCAATTTGAGTTTTAACAGTCAGGACACCTTTTTGTTTTGACTTGTGAGCCGTTCAACTGGGACACTAAGGTGAACTGAATGGCTGGAAAGCCTTTAATCAGTGAAACTTAATAGGACATCATCCATGCCTACTACTTTGAGAGATTGTCCTATGAAAAAGTGTGTCATTACAGTTTTCAAATCTTGTAGCAGGCTTCCCAAGTTTCTTCTCCTTTCCAATGGCTGCTGCAGCCTCAAACATTCTTGCCTAGTTGAGCCATTGTAATTCACATTGAGGTTCATTTAATTTGAAATCCTTTCTTTGATGCAACACATCAACCTGTCCATCTTGCTGATTGGTCATGTAATCCAGAAGCAGGTTGCTATAGCGATATTAATGGCCTTGGCAAAACCTGATGAAGCTGTCAGAATTGAGAGAATTTGTCTGAACAGATTGCTTGCTGGTATTAAAGTGGCTATCAGTCTTTCTGTGAGAAAGGGTTGAAGTTATTTGAACCTTAGCAGAGCTGAAGTGGTTGACCAATACCATGGAGAATAGGCCACTTGTCGTGTTTCATTCTCCCACAAGGTTCCCAAAGGTGATTTTTCTGACCTTTGAGAAATGAATGAAAAATAGTTTAAAGGTCTGAAATGCTGCTCAGCTTCAACAGCGCAATTGATGTCTGAAAGTACAATTTGAAAAATAATGCAAGATTTGAGTTTAATCTTTACTTTGTTCTGTACAGGTCCGTGAATTAGGTGGTATTCCAATCATTCTGGATAACTGCAGTATCGATGACAACAATCCTTGTATCCTTTTCTGCAATTTATACCCTCGTCTTTTGATGCACTTTAATCACCACAGCTGAGCATGTCCTTTCATACTACTACCCCATAAAAAGCAAGATAAGTATTTCATTATTTAAATTTCATGTCCTTGTTGTCTATCAGTTCTCCAGAATGTCAAGAATTGAAACAATAAAATGAACTGTAATGTTTTGCTCTCCCACAAGGTTCCAGATTCAAGTCCCTTTCCAGGGCATGAGCACAAATCGTAATCATGCTCTAGTGCAATCATTAAGAGAGTCTTGCATTATTGGAGGCATCATTTTTTGGATAAGATGTTAACCTGAGGCCTCATTGACTTTCTTGGTCAGTGTTAAAGATTCTGTGACACCATGTCCAAAAAAAAATGGAAGTTATCCTGGTGGCCTGGCCAAAACTTCTGCCTCATTCAACATCATAAAGGCAAAAAATTATCTGCTCTTTATCACAAGGTTGTTTTGCAACTTGCTGTGTGCAAAATAGCTGTCATGTTTCCTACATTTTAGTGTGACTATATTTCTAATACCAAGAAACTTATTAACAATTTGTATTTAACTTTTCTGGCATGCTTTCACAATATTGAGAAGTGTTATTTTCTGATATGAAAGATTGGCGGCACAGTGGCTCAGTGATTAGCACTGCTGCCTCACAGCGTCAGGGACCCAGGTTCAATTCCCGCCTCAGGTAACTGAGTTTGCGCATTTTCCCCATGTCTGCATGGGTTTCCTCCAGGTGCCCCTGTTTCCTCCAACAGTCCAAAGAAGTGTAGGTCAGGTGAATTGGCCAGGCTAAATTGTCCTTCATGTTAGGTGCATTAGGCAGGGGGAAATACAGGGGAGGGGAATAGGTGTGGGTGGGTTACACTTCGGAGGGTCGGTATGGACTTATTGGGCTGAAGGGCCCGTTTCCATTCTATAGGGAATCTAATCTGGTATTTTGATTAAAGTTGAGATGAAGTAAATATTACAGTGATTTTTTTAAACTTCCTCTTTGGGTTACATAGTTACACTGGCTTCATTATGAGATCAGGACCTAGGGTTCATAGGCAGATAAAGTAGGCCCTGGCATTTGCTTGAAATTTCAAAATGACAGGCAACCTTCTCTTTGTAACTTTAAAAACTGACTCATTAAAGATCATTCATGTTGGTGATTCATTATTCTATTATATTTGAAAGTCCAGTGTTGAACTTATTTTTACATCAAATCCTGAACCAAACAGTTAACTTGTATTCAAATCTCAAGTAGTTGGTTCAAAAACTTGTATTTATTGAAATCATCTCTGTTCACCAAGAAGTTAGCTTTCAGCTTCAGCTTCCACAGAAATAAATGATTGTCTGATCATTCAAATAGGAAAATTAGTGAGGGACACAGTGAGTGAGATTTTCGATTAAGTATTTTGTTTTTTTTTAGATTAGATTACTTACAGTGTGGAAATAGGCCCTTCGGCCCAACATGTCCACACTGACCCTCCAGACAGCAACCCACCCAGACCCATTCCTCTACATTTACCCCTTCACCTAACACTGTGGGCAATTTAGCATGGCCAATTTACCTAACCTACACATTTTTGGACTGTGGGAGGAAACCGGAGCACCCGGAGGAAACCCACGCAGACATGGGGAAAATGTGTAAACTCCACACAGACAGTTGCCTGAGGGAGGAATTGAACCCGGGTCTCTGGCGCTGTGAGGCAGCAATGCTAACCACTGTGCTACCGTGCCGCCCAGTGAGATTCAAGTGTCAAGTGAGATTCATGCTAAGTCTACCACAGTTTAGAGCTATCTCATCAATTGTGCAATTGAACCTTGGGGTGCTTCACCAGGAATCAGATAGCAGCACGGACGAAAGCACCCCCACAACTACTTGGATCTTCTGCATTCATGTGCTGTCATCATATGCATACCACTTAAGAGCTTCAAACCAAGAAATGGTCCTGGCAGTGTGGTGCTTGTCTTGTTGTCACCAAGGACATGGCCCACAGGAAATAAAAACTCACTCCCTGCTTTGAGGGCTGGGTATTGGTGGACATATGGTGGAGAGGAGGACAGTTCTTCGTACAGACAGCCACAAGAGGCCTCACTATGAGACCAACAAAGTCAGAATGTAAAATGTATCTTAAAAAAAAACAGGATTTGCACAAGATCCTGGTATACTTTTTCAATCTCGAGCAAAGTGGAGACTGGAAGATTTGATCAAATGTTTTCAGGTGTACAAGGTGCCAGTAACCCAGCCTGCTAGTTTAAGAACAACTTTGGAACATCAGACTGAAGAAGAAAAAAAATTAATCTCATTCAAAGACAATGTAAAACTGTCTGAATTAAGGTGCTGTGAAGCTAGCTAGGTTTTCTTAAATGTAAATTAGAGTTTAAAAACTTTTGATAGGTAGGAATTGGACAGATTTCAAATACAGTGGGGAAAAAAGAAAAATAAAATGGAATCAAAATTTATGAACTGAATAAAAAGGAATATAAAGCTTTCTTAGCTGAACAACATAACCTTAATGAAGTTCTTAAAGAAGCTAAAGAAGATTTTGCTTGGCAGAAAATTGAGCTGGTTACAAAATTGTGAAATGTTAAAACCGAGATTCCTCGAGGAAAAGTAAAATGTTAGATTAATGAAGAACTTGATCCTGAATTTAAACAGGACGAGAATTCAGTTGTCTTCAAGGTTGTTCTTAGGCTAGCAGGCTGGGCTACATTTGGTCCAATCTTCCAGTCTCCACATTGCTCGAGATTGAAGAACTATGTGAAGCTTTTACTTCGGCGGTTGGCACAGGATTCCCGTTTCCTGGCTTGTCTTAGCGTCTCTCGCCCATAGGTGTTCAAAGTTTAGGAGAAGATTTGTAGCTCAAGTGCTCGTTGTTGTGGTTCTGTTCGTCGAGCTGGTAGTTTTTGTTGCAAACGTTTCGTCCCCTTTCTGGGTGACATCCTCAGTGCTTGGGAGCCTCCTGTGAAGCTCAGGAGGCTTCCAAGCACTGAGGATGTCACCTAGAAAAGGGACGAAACGTTTGCAACAAAAACTACCAGCTCGGCGAACAGAACCACAACATTGAAGAACTATGCCAGGATCTTGTGCAAGTCCTGTTTTTTGGAGATATGTGACAATTTACATCCTGACTTTGTTGGTTGAAGAACAGCTTAGAATGTTTAACTGAACATTTAACTCACCTTCAGTTAAAGAACACTTAGAATGTTTAACCGGTTTATGCTTTTTCAAATACTTGTCCAGTAAAAACCTTAAAGAAAATGAAAACCACATATTTAAAAACTAAAGAGTACTGTCGAGTCTGTTTTCAAACAATGGAAACCATAGTGTCAACTCAATGTCTGACTATAAAATAAATTGTTGAATTCAGAGGGTAAGAAGCAATATATCAGGAGATTTTTCCATAGATTTCGATTTATAGTCACCAGTATTGAAAAGTAATCAGCAATGTTGTTCTCAAAATTAACCAGACCGAACAAATTACAAACTGGCAGACCCATCACAAATGACTGAGCAAAATTCAGTAAAGATTTTTGTTTTATAAACCGTGCAAACTCAAGATAATATCCAGAGCATATCAAACTTTGTCTCCCTTTTAAATGCCTTTGCAGAGTGTCATGATTTGGTGACGTCAGTGTTGGACTGGGGTGTACAAAGTTAAAAATCACACAACACCAGATCATAGTCCAACAGATTCATTTGGAAGCACTAGCTTTTGGAGAGCTGCTCCTTGATCAGATGGTTGTGGAGTATAAAATCTTAAACCACAGAATTTTTTGCAAAAGTGTACAGTGTGATGTAACCTAAATTATACATTGAAAAAGACCTGGATTGTTTAAGTCTTTCATCTTTTAGAATGAACATGTTGGTTTCACTTCTTTCATATGTAAATCGCAGAACTTTCTTAAAGTTACGTTCTCAAGTGAACTTCAACAATAGGTGCCATGTTGGCCCAGGTAATGCATTGAAGGTGTGAGGTGCCCTGTGTGCGGCTGTCTGTGCCCAAATGTTCAGACTGATTCTAATCTAAAAAGGAGGTTTACAGAATCTTACATGGATTCATGCAGTTTTTGATCAAAGTAAAATTTACCCCACTTTTTTTTGTGTGGGAGCATTCGACCTCGGACCTTTGGGTGACCATCCTTCAAGGCAGACTTCAGGACAGGCAACAATGCAAAGTGGCTGAGCAGAGGCTGATAGCCAAATTCGGTACCCATGGGGATAGTCTCAACCGGGACCTTGGGTTCATGTCACGCTACAGGTGACCCCACTGCACCACGCGCGCACACACGCCCTCTCCTACAGACCCATACACTCACTCACATGCTCTCTCTCATACGCTCACAGATACACTCCCACGCATCCTCTCACGGACTTGTATCCCTTTACACTCTCACTCTCACACATACACGTGCAAACTCTCACAGACACACTCACACCCCTGCACAATGGGGTGAATTTGTACAGTCTGAACATTGTCGCACATCAGCCTCACACAGGGCACTACACACCTTCAATGCATTATCTGGACCAGCATGGCACCTATTGTTAAAGTTCACTTGAGAATGTACCTTTGAGGAAGTTCTGGGATTTCCATATGAAAAGACTGAAACCAACATGCCCATTCCACAAGATAAGAGTCTTAACAAAAGAATCCATGTTTTTTCCAATGTATAATTTCAGGTACATTTTTTGTATCTGTAAATTTGTAAATTTTTGCGATAAAAGCTGTGTCTTACGGTCTTATACTCCACAACCACCTGATGAAGGAGCAGCGCTCCGAAAGCTACTGCTTCCAAATAAGCCTGTTGAACTATAATCTGGTGTTGTGTGATTTTTAACTTCGCAGAGTGTAGTCTTTTGTTTGGACAGCTGTGGCCATTTTGAATAGGGGAGATAGTCTATCTGGGGAATCTAATTGGTTTTAAGGATACTTGATACGAACTTTAAGGGTTTGTATAAATTTTAGAGACCAATCCTAATTTCCTTGAATATTAAGAAACATTAGTCCACATAACTGAGCAATCTTCAACCTGGAATTAGTGTCAGTAGAAATGAACTTAACTTATGAACGTGTCTGGCCAGATGCTGATTTAGAACTGCTACAGAAAGGAGAATAGGAAAGGCATATTAACAAGAAGTTGTATGTGACCACAAAATGAATTTTAATTACATAACTTAGGTTTAACTGAGCCTCTGATCCTTTTTCTGTCAGCCGTTAAGCAGTACACCATGAATATAAACTGATACAAGCATTTTTATTTAAAACGTCAACTCTTGAGTAGGCTGTATCATGACTTAAATCCAATGGACAACTGAGGTGGTCAAGGGCTATATCTTGTGTTACATTTCAAAACAAAAGTTGCCGAAATTATGTTCAGCCAGATTAATGCAGCAGTACAAATAAGCGACACTTCCATAATTTACCTTGGTTTGCTCTGATTTCCAGAACCATCCACAAAATTTGTGCAGGGAAAATCTCAACCCTGTAAATAATGTTCTAGTTGAGAAAAACTTGATTCTCCAGTCTTTGTAGATTGACCATTTTGGATCAAGTCAAGACAGTGAGTATTGCTGGTTTCCCGGAGGATGTAGAATCACAGGTACAGCAATCCCAAACACATCTTTTTAATGGTCCCACTTTTAAAAGTGATATCATAAGTAAACCAGTTGGCTTTTTTTTACAACAGCAGTGTTTTGTTTTAAAAGGATTTTTCAAGCACTTTCATTGTAAAAATTGATAGCATGAAAATAATTTTCTTAGTGGTCAAGTTGAGTGGACTGGATTGTAGAACCCTTGTACTTTATTTCCCTTGCTATCAGGAGCCATCAAGAAAGTAAATAGCTTTCAACTTTCTTGACTACTGTACTGTTTTACTTGACCCTGTTCAACAAAGTATTTGTTTGGACTCAAATATGCTTTTCTCTCAATAGTATATTCATTGAATGCTATCATTTTCAATTGACAGACACTATAGAGAATTTGCGACAACCCACATTTGTATCATGCAGTTTCGCCACTTTTATGCAATTGTTGACTGAGGAAGACTTATTAGATAATCAATTCCTGACCTGGTCTCCATCCTTTTTTGAATATAGTTCACATTGCACAAAGTTGCCTCCCTCCCATATTTGTTGGGATTTTTATTAGATCTGGCATTAAACATATTTATCTGTGCATTTCAGTTCCCTTACTGCTTTGTCTCACCATCATTTTCTGTGGTCAAAAGAATAAATGCATTTGACTAATCATGATATATTTGAAAGTGTGCTAAACAAAATAAGGAAAACAGTGCCATTGATACGATATGGTAAAGTTCTGCATTTCTATTGTTTGCCTGTGCGTGTTTTAGATTGATTGCAGTTATTTACCAGCACTTTCATTGACAAGGTCTTGCAGTTTGAAAATGCCCTTTAAAAGATTCTGTCTTGAGAAATACTCTGAGTTTATTGTGAAGTTCTTCATCATTAGATTATCTGCAGGCTTGTCACTTTACTGCTATTGTCTCCATTGTCTGAATTAGGCAGTGCGTTCTAGGAAGGCCTCATGGATGGGGTTAATGAGAGTGAATTGTTGTGAATCTAAGGGTTAATTAAAGATGCAGGCAGTGCTGACCAAAAGGTAAAACACTGCACAAGAACATTGGGGTTGAGACCTGGGTAAATTCTCACGTTGTTTAATTTATTCTCCAATTGTTCAAATCTAGTGTTTTGTGTTAAGGGATATTTTTTGGTCTATAACTGCTCATATCAATATACATATAGCCACTTAAAATATTGAACATATTTAATTGGGTTTGTTGAATGATTTATATTGTATACTTGACTATTTCATAAGTGATCTGTTAAAATATTATTTAATTTATGGTCTTATGATTAAAACAAACAAAAGTTTCATAAATAATGGGCTTTGCAGTATAGTTTATATCAAATCAGGGAGCCAGGACATTATGCGCAAGACGTAAAGAAGGTGGAGTATATCCATTTATGAGATGTCATTGTACTCGAACAGAGTAAGATTCACAATATTCTAGATTTTGTCCATATGGCACAAAAAGATTCAGATCTAAATTTTGTTTGCAGAAAACAATTCTATAATCAACTAAAGTTATATTGTAATGCTGTTAATTATGGTATACTAGTTAATACTTTCTCTGCTCTCCCCCCCCCCCCCCCCCCCCCAACATCCCCCACACCCCCCACCCCATTTTTGTTTATTTTACCATAGAAGTGTTAGATGATAAAGGCAACAAATGTTGGAAAAACTCAGCTGATCAGGCAGAGTTACTGTTAAAGACCTGTGATTTTTCAGCAGAATATAGAGTAATATGTGAAATGAGTTGAAGAGCAAGTATGTATTCAGAAACAAAAACTGCTTTGCAAGTCATTAAGACTAACTTTCCAAAACGATTAACAAAAGTTCCTCACTCCTGCTCAAGTATATGCAGTGCTTATACATTCTCAACATGCAAGCCAGTGCCATGATACTCTCCTATTTGGTTTGAATGGCAACTTTTATTAACACATACAAGGACAGAAATGTGGCAGATGAACTGCACATTGGCAGTGTTCAACATCTGACAGTAAAAGCTATGTGTGATGTGTACACATTTTACCTTTTAAAAAATTGTGAAGGTTTAGCCCGAATGTGCTGAAAAAGTCAGTTTCTTTTAAGGTAAGCTGAAGCGTTTTTTAAAATCACATTGTATTGAGTGCTGCATTCAGAATGATTTGAGTTTGTTCAGTAACGTAATTATGAACTTTACAATGGAACTACAGACTCAGAAACACATTAGCTAATGTTTATAGATTACAGGAACTGGAAGTAACCAAACACATATGGCATTAAGGCTTCGCTTTAGGAGATGTGTTTTTGTCCAAAATACCGGAACTGATTTCTTGAAGAGCTGACCGAGGTTGTCTTTACAGAGTGTGAAGTGCCTTTTAAAGGGTAATGAACTGGAACTGAATAGGTTCGTACAGTAATAAATACTTCTGAATAGCGATCTGTGCACAACCAAGGCATCAACGTGATTTACACTTCTGAATGATGAACTGTAAAGTCATAGACTTTAAAAGCATTTTGCAATTGTGCTGCTGTCTGCAGCCAATAAACAAACATTAGGAAAGAAAAAGGACTTAACTAATGTCTGATTGCATCTTGAGACACTGAATCAAGGTTTGTTATGGGGGTAATTCTAATTGTTGCAGATTGTGATCTGAACAGAAATCAATGGTTAGAAATTTAGCTGAAGAAAATAATTATTTTACAAATGAACATTGCCAAAGACAATGTCTCAGAAGTTGTGATTAGAATCCTTCAAGTTTTTCTTTGAGGGAAATAAATTTAACTTGAAGATAAGCAAATTTATAGGCCAATGTTATGAAGACTTCATATTTAAATGTTTGCATGGATTTTAGATTGAACGATTGTGGATATTTGGATTTTTTTTCAAAGTGGTTATTGAAAAGGCATTGGAACTTTTTTTTAAGTCGACATTGCAGATAGTTATATGGTTTGGAATAATTATTTGTTTACTGGAGACCATCTGACTGGGCATATGGGTGCCAGGTGTAAGTTTCTGCTTTGGACATTGTTTGGAGTAGTTGATCAACTTACTGAAAGAATGAAGCTTCCCAGTTTGATCGCCTGTCTCTGGAAAAATTCTGCCTGTGAATCCAGTGTGAAACCAGATTATCCTTTTGAAGAGCAACCAGAAGAATCTTTCATAGTGAATCTCCAAGACAACTGTCCATGTTTGATTACAGCTGTCTCTAGATATCAGAAACTTGAACATCCATGCCTTATCTTTTTGTCTTCAAGAACTAACCATCATTGACCAAGAATGATTTTTTTTCATCCCCAAAGTGAAACTCTGGAAAGAGAAATCAATTTTCCCTTTTTTACTGCTCTGCATGAGTGTGTGTTTGTGTGAGAATTGTGGAGATATTTACAAGGTTGGTAGTTATAGGTTTATATTTCAAATTGTGTTAATTACCTTTAGATATTTGCTAATTAAGTCTGATTTTCTCAATTTATAAATAATTTTATTGTTTGTTAAAGAGCTATGATGGTAAATCTTTTTTATTTTAAACCTACTATTGATAAAGTATTCATAAGACCTCAAGAAACAGGACAGAAATAGGTTGTTTGGTCTCTTGAGTCCATCCCACCATTGAATAGAATCATGGCTGATCTAATATTTCTCGTGTCCACTTTCCTGTCTTTTGCCTCTAAACCATTGATTAAGAATCTATATATCTCAGCCTTAAATATATGCAAGGACTCTCTCCCCACACCTCTGTGGTAAGGAGTCCCAAAGACACTCGACCCTCTAAGAGAAGAAATTCCTCCTTATCTGAATCTTACATTGACACCTTAATTCTGAGACCATGCCCTCTGGTCTTAGACTCTCCCCTAATGGGAAACATCCTTTCAGCACTTACCCTACATACTCCTTAAAAATCCTATATATTTCAAAAAGATCACCTCTCACTGTTCTAAATTTCAATGAGCAGAGTCCCAACTTGTTTAGACTTTGCGCATAAGGCAATCCCTCCATACCAGGGATCATCCTAGTGAACCTTTTGTGAACTGATTCCAATGAACTAATAAAGGGAACAGTACTCCAGATGTGATCTCCAGAGTTGCAGTAAGACTTCCCTATTGATTTATTCCAATCCCCTTGAAAATAAGGGCTAACATTCCATTAGCTTTCCAGATTATCTAAATGGACATATTGATAACTGGGTAACACATTTAAGTTTGTGTTATGGTCATTGGATTAATAAGGCTAAAGAGAGATACAGTGCAATCCTCCAGCCTGTGTCATAATGCTTCTTGTGCATTAGAAGTTAAAGTAATTTCTAGTTATATTCATATTATCCTGCAAGGTCGTACAAATAGTAAATGTGAAGATTGAAAGCAAATTTTCAAAATCTGTAGGGAATTCAAAGCAAGCATAGTATTCAGGTCTAACTATCTTCAGAATAAGAGAATAGTTGAATTGGATGAAGACATAGGAATGGGGAGAGACTAGGGCAGTGGAGATGGTGAGACCGTGGGGAAGTGGCAGAAGAAAACTAGATCTTCAAGGAGAGACAAAAGTAGAGGATAAAGAAAGATGGACAGAGAAGTTAACTCCAATCAGCCGAATGATGTTTGGAAGGATTGGTAGCAAGAGAACATATTTCCATCTGCAACTATGTATAGATAATATACTGTTAGCCATGAAGTTGTACAGAATTCTGGAGCAGTATTACACTGCATGATGTGATGATGGAAATCACATCATGCACAGGTCCTGATTTCAGCCATATTCCTGAGTAGGAAAAACAGGAATCATGAAAACTGGATTGTAGTTTGATTAAACACATTTATTCTTAAAAAAAAATGTTGCTTGGGAATCTCAGCAATAGATCTCCACTCTATTACTCCGTTAGTTTAGCTGGCATTGCAATGTCAGTGATTTACAAACTACCTCAACTTTTAAGAAGTCCATACTTCATATCAGCATCTTTTGCTCTCTTCCTCACAAAGTTGTTATGGCTCAAATTGCAGAATTAATTTGATCCTTCAATCCCTCATTTTTAAAATTAGCTTATTGTCTCACATCTAAAGTTTATGCTGTTTCTGTCGTTACTTTCATGAACTTGGTAGTATATCTCCCCTTTTGAATCTATAACCTGTAACTTTCCATTCTGGCCTGTGAGGATTTATTAATATACCCTTCCATTTTTACCTAATTATAGGATAACTAGCAGTTAATAGATAGCATTTATACTAAGCCAGATCCATCTGTCTGTTTTTGAATTTATGGTAGGCATACTCCTTTCCCATCAGACCTGACATATGCAACAATACTTCCACTTTGTCTTGGGAATATTATAAGCTAAAATGTGCGCAGTTTGGTAACCAGCACATCCATTCATATTTATATAGTGTAAAATTGTATTAGTAGGTTTTTAATTGTGCATGTGACATGTGAAACAGCATGGCTACAATGAATATAACAGCAAAAATCTCATTCACATCTCTTTATAGATGTTGCCATACGTGCTGAGTTTCTCCAGGACTTCCTTCTTTTATTTAAAATCTCATTCAGCCTTTAAGTGGCCCATCAGGCCATTATAATAAATTGGAACATTAATCAAAACAATACATTTATACTCCCATGATTGTTTCACACAATTAAAGCAGTATATTATCTATACATAGGCCACAGAAATCATAACAGGATAGAACATGGAGCAATGCTGCTCAGGAAAAGGCCCACCATGCCTGCACTGACAATGTTGCCATTCTAAATTAATCCAATCTGCCTGTACATAGTCCATAACACTCTAATAAACACATGTTCATGTGTTGTCTAAATATCTCTTAAACGGCACTATCATGTCTGTTTTTATCACCACTCTGGCTGCGTGTTCTAGGCTTCTGTCAACCTCTGTGTAAAAGAAACTGTCTCACACATTTCCTTTAAACTTTCCCCCTCTCAATTTAAACCTATGCCCGCTAGTATTTCATGCTTCCACCTTCAGAGTATCCATGACTCATAATTTTATACAGAGACACCTTGGAGTGTAGATTCATAATTCCTTGAAAGTGGGTTCATGGGTGGTCAGAGCATGAAGAAGTCAATTGGTACACTTGCCTTTATTGATCAGTGCATTGAGTATAGGAGTTGGGAGGTCATATTGCAGATGTACAGGACATTGGTTAGAATATTGCATTCAATTCTGGTCTCCCTGCTATAGGAAAGTTGTTGATAAACTTACCAGAGGGGGAGAGGCTGAATAGGCTGAGACTGTTTTCCCTGGAGCTTTGGAAGCTGAGGGATGACCTTATAGAGGTTTATAAATTCATGAGGTGTATGTATAGTGTAAAAAGGGAAGGTCTTTTCCTCAGGATAAGTGAGCCCAAAGGTTTGAGGGCATAGGTTCAAGGTGAGAGGGAAAGATTTAAAAGGGGCCTAAGGGGCAACCTTTTCATGCAGAGGGTGGTGTGTGTATGGAATGAACTGCCAGAGGAAGTGGTGAAGACTGATATAATTACAACATTTAAAAATATCTGGAATAGTATATGAATAGGAAGCATTTAAAGGGATGGGGGCCACATGCTGGCAAATGTGATGAGATTAATGTAAGATATTTGGTGGGCATGGAAGAATTGGCCAAGGGTTTGTTTCCATGATGTACGACTCTATGACTCAATATACTTATATTAGGTCACCCCTCTGCCTCCGGCACTCCAGCAAAAACAATCCAAGTTTGTCCAACCTCTCCTTTTAGTTAATACAGTCCAATCTAGGCAACATCCTGGTAAATCTCCTTTATACCCTCTCCAAAGCCTCCATATCCTTCGTATTATGTGGCAACCAGAATGGCACAAATACTCAATGTGGCTTAACTAAATTTTTATACTCAACTTTTATACTCAATTCCCCAACCGACGAAGGAAAGGAAGCCGCACACTATCTTTACCACCTTACCCACTTGTGTTACCATTTTCAGGGAGCTGTAAATTTGTACCCCAAGGTCTCTGTGTGTATGTTTGCTCCTAATGGTTTTGCCATTTACTGTATACTTTCCTCTTGCATTTGACCTTCCAAAATGCATCACTCATTCTTGTCCAGATTAAACTCCATCTACCATTTCTCTGCCCAACTTTCCAACTGATCTATGTCCTGGCAGCATCCTAACTTTCCACAACTCTACCAATTTTCCTGCCTGCAAACTTTCATTTTCACCAAAACATGTATGTCCCAGCACTGATCCCTTTGGAACACCACTGATTACAGACCTCCAGTCAGAAAAACAATCCTCAATAACTACCTTCTCTGTTCTAAGACGGAGTTGAAAAATGTGGTGCTGGAAAAACACAGCAGGCCAGGCAGCGTCCGGGAAGCAGGAGAATCGACGTTTTGGGCATAAGCCCTTCTTCAGGAATCCTGAAGAAGGGCTTATGCCCGAAATGTCGATTCTCCTGCTCCTCGAATGCTGCCTGGCCTTCTGTGTTTTTCCAGCACATTTTTCAACTCTGGTCTCCAGCATCTACAGTCCTCACTTTCTCCTGTTCTGTGACTGATGCCATTCTGTGTCCAACTCACCGTGGATCACACCTGGACCACCTACCATGAGGGCCCCTCTCAAATGCTTTAGTGAAGTCCATTTCGACAATATCTACTGCCTGACCTACATCAATTATCTTCCTCACTTCCTTAAAAAACTCAATCAAATTTGAGAGACATGATCTCCCCTGCACAAAGCCATGCTGACTCTCCCAAACAAGTCCGTTTTTTTCCAAGTATGAGTAAATCCTGTCCCAAAGAATCTCTAATACCTTGGATTATTCCTGTTGCTCCTCTTTAAAAAAAGGAACACTGGCTATTTTCTAGTCTTCTAAGACCTCACTTGTGGCTGAAGATCTCTATCAAGGCCCTAGCAATCCCTGCCTTTGCCTCCCTCAGTTTCTCGGGATCAATGCCATCAGGCCTTGGAGACTTACCTACCTTAATATTTTTCAAGACAACCCATCACCATCTCTTTCTTAATAATGTCATGCCCTAGATGATCAACATGCTTCTCCCTAATCTTACCCTCATTCATGTCTTTCTCCTCCGTGAATACCAATGCAAAGTGCTTATTAAGGACCTTACTCCCTTTCTCTGACTTCATGCTTAAATTCCCTCCTTTGTCCTTGAGTGGACCTGTGCTTTCCCAATGCCTTGGGATTTTTCTTTATCCAACTTGCCAAGGACATTTCATGATTCCTTTTAGCCCTCCTAATTCCTTATTTAAGTTTGTTCTTGTTTCCTTTATATTCTTCAAGGGCCTTGTCTGATTTTGGTTTCCTAAACCTTACATATGCTTTCTTTTTATTTTTGACTAAACTTTCAATATCTCCCATGATCCAAGATTCCCAAATCTTGCCATTCTCATCTTTCATCCTCACAGAAACAATCTGGCCTTTACAAGACTCCCACATTTCAGATGTAGATTTACCCTCAAATAGCCACCCCAATCTAGTTTCTCCAGTTCTTGCCTAATACCATTGCAGTTAGCCTTCCCCCAGTTGAGCACTTTGTTACAGGACCAATGTTATCTTTATCCATAATTATTCTAAAACATATGGAATTATGATCGCTATTCCCAAAATGCTCCCACATTGAAATTTCAATCATCTGTCCAGACTCATTCTCCAATATAAGGTCTAGTACAGCCTCTTGGTTGAGGGTGTGTTGTTGGAAATGCATAGCAGGTCAGACAGCATCCGAGAAGCAGGAGAATCGAAGTTTCGGGCTGGAGCCCTTCATCAGGAACAGCCTCTTGCCTAGTATAGCCTCTTCCCTAACTGGACTATCTAGATATTGTTTCTAGAAACTCTCCTGGATGCACCTAACAAAGTCTGCCCCATCTAAGACACTGGTACTCAGAAGTCCCGTCAATATTGCAAAGTGAAAATCACCCACTTCAATGTTATTTTGACATCGTTCCATGATCTGCCTACGTATCTGTTCCCCTATCTCCCACCAGCTATTTGGAAGCTTGTAGTATAATCCCATCATACGGATTGCACCTTTCTTATTTCTGAATTATACCCAAATGGCCTTGCTAGATGAAACTCCCAAGATGTTCTCTCTTAGTGTGGCTATGACATGTGCCTTAAACAGTGATGCACCTCCTCCACCATTTTTACACCCTCTCTATCATGCATGAAACACCTAAACCCTAGCATGTTGAGCTGCCAATTCTGCCCTTTGCTCAACCAAGTTTCTGTAATGGCTACAACATCGTAGTTCCTGTACTTATCCAGTGTCTAAACATATTTATCTTGCCTGTTATATCCTTTTGCATTAAAATAAATACACGTCAGACTGTCCGTCTACTGTATTCATTAAAGTGTGCCTGCCTGTTCTTCCTAATAAATTAATGTGACATAACCTCTACCTTCTCCCCATTCACCTACAAGGTGACCTACTGTTCTGGTTACCACCCCGCCACACTAATTTAAACCCTCTTGAATGTCACTCAAAATATGTATCAGCTAATATTATAAATAAAGGATTAACATAAATAATCTTGATCTGGTAGACCAGTATCCAAATCTAGACCCCCAGTGTTGCATTCTAACCTTTGTTACAACGAGGTTGGTGAGGTGCCATGCAAAAGTTGGTAAGCAGATTAGGGTTCCTGGGATGAAAGGATTAGTTAATAGATGGGTAGCAGTAGGAATGTAGTGGTTCTTTCAGGGTAGCAGGGTAGAACCGGTGAAGTGCCACAAAGTTGAACACTTGACCTCAGCCTTTTACAATTTATAACTTTGATAAAGGAACTAAGTGTAATGTATCCGAATTGGCTCATTATACTGAAATTACACTGTAATCGAGACACAAAGAGACTGCAAATGAATATAGTCCAGTTAGATGATTGGACAAGAGGAAGTACAAGGATATTGGGGAAAAAAATATTTTCATAGAAAGAATGGAAAAGTAGATTTATTTTAAAGAGACAAGCAAATGTTGGCAGTCTGAGGGATTTGTGCATAAATTGCAAAGTGACCATGTAAATTGTTTTTTTATATTCTTTCCTCAGATTTAGGCATGGATAGCAAGTATGATATTTGTGGTCCATTTTTAATTATAGTTGAGACGGTGCTAGTTAGCCACCTTCATGAACTGCTTCAGTCTATCTAATGCAGGTACACTTGCAGCGCAGTTAGGAAAGCGATTTCATGATTTTTATCCACTATCAATGGTATGTGGTTTGTAGGACAACGAGGAAGTGTTCCCATGTGTTTCCTACCCTTGTCCTTCTCAAATGAGAGGTTGTGTTTTAAGAGTTGTTAAGGAATGAAAATTAGCTAAAGCAAATTATATGTTAGCTTCTGTCACAAGAAGAATGGAGTACACATGTTAGGAAGCTTTGCAATTATTCAGGCTTTAGTGACATCATACGTTTTTGTATCTCCTTAGCAAAGGATGGATATAATTTTCTTACAGAATGTGGTCAAAATTCACAAAATTGATTGCTGGGATAATAAGGATTCAATGAATAGATATTGAGTAGAATGGCTTAGATTCTTTGGAATTTGGAAAAATGTGAGGTGGTCTCCTTGAAATATATTAAATTCTCAGAAGGCTTGTTGGGTAATATAATCAGAGACTATTTTAGAGAGTCTATTACTAGGGTCATAGTCTCAGGACAAGGGATTGGCCATTTTGGACCGAGGTGACGGTAAAGCAGAGTAAGATTTGGGAGTCAGAAATATTTAAGATCAAGAGCCAAGTACATGACTTTAAAAGAGATTACTTAAATTAAGTGGGAGATTTACTAAAACTTAGGGAAGGCTGTTTAGCAAAGCTTGAGTTCAAATTGAAACACTTCTAAAACTATAATGCTGGACATGCAGGATGAATACATTCTGAAAGCTGACAAAGCAAAAAAGAACCTAACTGTATTAAGGGATAAAAATAGGAAAAACAACTTTGACAAATATTGCAGGGAAAAAATGGAAAAGAATGAATACAAGAAAATGAAGAAATATATTAAGAGTCATCAGAGGGTGAAAAGAAACTTCTAAAATGTCATAGCTGATACTAATCATAAGATTGAAAAGTTATTTAATCAGGGTAGCATTGAAGAGTTAAAAGCTAGTGAAGAGGTGAGTGTTTTAAAAAAACATGAAAATATTACATATCCTGGACCCTGTGTGAACAACAATTATCAGTTTTGCAATAAATTGTAAACTGCTTCTCGTTGTACTTTTTCAAGTGCTGAATCAGCCTTGTAATATTAATAACAACAATATTGCATGGTGTTGAAACAAAACTTGAAACTCTTTCCATTTTGAATATGAAAGGATTCAAAGAAAAAATAGTTTGTGTTCCTTTGTATTGCAAGACTTTCTAGCTGGAGGAAATGTTGAGAATTTAGTTTATTGTAACTGCTGCCTTCCCTGTTCAATTCTAACCGATCAGTTCTCTTTAAGTTATATGTGCTCAATTCACACAATCTTTAGTGTTATCGGAGTGAGCTGATTCATTTATTGCTTCTTGATCATCTCTAACGTTTTGACAAGCAGTGAGAATCAAATATCATTCAACTGTCCATAAGCAGAATATGTTTATTTCTGGCCAAAGCTGAAACAACAGCTTCCACCTTTCTTTGTTTATTTTTCTCCACTGTTCCTTCATCAATTTATCTATTTGCACATTGCCCACTCTGACCTCAGTGAATTCTCAAATCATCTCTATTGCAAAAGCTGGCAGCAAGAAATTCAATATCTCCTTTCATGCCAAATAATTCATCTTCTGTCAATTTGCTTTAAAGCAGAAATATTTTCATGATTTGAATGTTCCTCCTAGTCTGAGGATGCTCTTCTGTACAAAAAAAAACTGTTTCCTGATAGGTCATCCTTCTCATATTCCAGAATTTATTTTATATTTTCTTGCTTGTTCCTTGAAAACTCCAGATATGTCACAATACTTAATTTCTACATTCACAATGTATTACAATCAAGGCATATTGCAGTCTTCTAATAACTTTATTTACTAGATCCTCGAACCTGAGGAACTGTTTCCTCTTTTTACCTCTTGAGTAGAGTCTTAACATCCTACACAGAAATAGAATTTAAGCCTTTCTTTTACTGTTTTCAAGTGATTTGATCTCCACCTCCTCAGTGTCACTGTAATGGGATATCTCCATCATTAATTCCTCCACCCAGAGCTAAGTTCCAGTTTTATTTGCTTGTTCATAAAGATTTTAAGTGTTTTTAATATACTCTGTTCAAATTAATGAAGGGACAATTGTGGCAGCAAATGCAGTTTTCTGACATGAACTTGGGTGTGACCGCAACATATGACCATTAACCAAAATTATCTCCTTAAGCATTAGAGGTGATAATTTGAATTTGTTAATCCTTATATGTCCTAGATGCTGTTAGGATTCCAAGATAGCATTTGAAGCACATATACAAATACAGCAGGTAATGTATTCGTTCAGGCCTTCACATGTGTGCACTAAATATCTGCAAGAAATATACAAAAATGACATATCATGAAGTCAGCTAACCTGCAATACTGAATTGTTAGCAGGAGTGCTAATTCACTGTTCAATGTTGCAGCTGGTGTCCTTTCTTAACCTTACACAGCTGAATGTGTAAGGAGCACTTTTTTTTAACTAAATGTGATTTGCAGCACAGAGGATGCTAAATTCTGTATCATTGGATAATAATGAACTTGGGCTTAAAAGTTCAGATTTATTGCAACTGCAATATCCTTCATCTTCAATAAGTCGATTCTAGTCTAAAACTCTGGTGTACCCAATCTTGTCCTATACTGTATATGTACTTGTTCCCCAATGCTGTACCTTAGATCCATGCACAGAACCCCCTCTTTAAGCCTTTTTATTCCTTTTTAAAGATTTTATTCAGAAATCATTTCTTTGGCCAAGCTTTTAGTTGCCCATCCTATTATTTTGTCTTTTGGCCTATTTTATGTCTCTATTAAGCATCATGGAATATTTTCTTTGGCAAAAGACTCTAAATGGAAGTGGGTTTCACAAATTCCATCTTCCAACCTCTTTTCCACCCCCCATACCCATTCTTTTGCTGTTAGCAAGGCTTCTCTGTTTTAAAGACACATGCATAATTGTTTGTATCTAAATAAAGCTAAAGAAATTTTCGCTTTAGCTTTTGTTCAAATAGTTTTGAAATGGAATTAAACAATAAATACTATTAATGCTATTGATGTATTCTCAGATTTTGTGCATACCAAGCAAATCGAAGCACAGGCTTTTGAAATAGGATGAGGGTATTTAAATATAAACATTTAATGAAGGTAAACAAATGCATGAAAGATAATTAAGAGATAAATGTAATCATGTTGTCATAAAAATGTATAACACCATGAATATTTAGATTAATGCTATATTTTGGAAATTGGGAATTGCATTTGTGAGGTGAATAGTATCTTATAAAGCATTTAGAGAGATTCATTGTTCATCAGCAAATTGTCAGTGAAATGTGACCATGTTTACTGTGATATTTTCTCATTGAAACTCTATCTGAAGACAGCTGTAATGTTAATATAAAAAAGTCAGTATGATCATATAAAACGAACAGTTGTGGACTTGAGCTGTGTGCTATACAAGCAACAGAAATAAATTATATCAGTCACTTGACACTATTCACCAAGCCTGTTGATACCTGTAACTGCTCATGTTGCAAGGGAATTCTGGCCTGTTATACATACCTCTTGAAAAATGGTTCAACATCTGTCATATTCTGATCATTACTTTTTGGATCGGCATAATGCTAATCCACAAGTTGTGCTTGTGAAATTGTATGATGGCAAATGTTTTCAGTCCTATATCAATCATTGGAACGTGTGTTTTTCAGTTTATGTGCTCTTCAGGAGTACCATTTCAATCATGGTTTATTGATTAATCTTTTGGGTCCAAAAAATGTTTTTGTGAGAGTGTAAATTTTCTAGATGGAGAGACACCAAAATTATTATTACAAGGGGTGATGATAAATCAGATTATATTGTATTATGGAGAAACTCAATAAGCAGGTCTGGCAGCAGCAGACATTCTGAAGAAAAGACATGAAATATTGATTCTTTCTTTATCTCTTTTCAGATGCTGCAAGACCTGCTGGGTTTCTTCAGAGTTTTGGTTTTGAGTTCCAGCATCCACAGTATTTTATTTTTATTGTATTATGGGTTAATCATTTAATTGTAGCTATGGTCTTGTCAGGTTAAATTCAGTGCACAAATAATATATATTTCTTCCTAGTTGTTTGCTTCATTGTCTGTTACGCACTGTTGGACCTATGGTTTACCACCTTAACACAATGCAAGCAGAAAAGTGCCCGTTCTTGTGGTTTACTAGATTATTCATTTCACGTGATATTGTTGCATTCTTATTTTTTCAGGCTAGTGGAGTGCTTATTAAGGTATGTTCAACTGTGTTTGTACAGTTTCTATTCTCAGTTGGACATATGATGATCATGTAATCCAAAAAGAATAATCATGAGCGCTCAGGTTAGATCTTGCAAGGTACAGGTTCAGTTCAGACCTGTATTTTTGCCCTCAAAAATATGAATTCAGCTGCACAAAGAATTTTGGCATCTTTTTTCTTTCTCTCACTCTAATGTAATTGTGTGAACTATTAGATTGAAGTGCAGTAGCCACATGATTTTGCTTAATGTGTGTGATTACTCTTTTATTATTGTTTCCAAAAGCTAGTGATTTAGAGATAATATAAACTAGGCTAACAAACAAAATGATTATTTTGATCATTTATAATGTGATAGGTATTCTGAGTCAGTCAGGAGAGTAGTTTAATAAGTACCTAATAAACATCTTCAATTGCCTTTAAAAACAGCACATCTTTGCTGTCACTAATGATGTAAATATTTGAACAAGTTCCACAATTGAAGATTGAATTCATATAATCTCTTAAATACGTGTAAAAGTTTTGAATTCTTTTGACACCAATTTTAAGAATCTTGAATATGTGAAATTGTAAATGCAGGATGAGCCTTTTGTTCCATGGATGGAAGGATGTCAAACATGAAAAACATTGGGTAGAGCAAGATTTATTCAGCACGTTAAGGCATTGCCCTTCCAACATGTGCCATGGTATTGAAAAGTTTTTTTCCTCATACTATCGTAATAATAGATTTATCATTAATATTTATCACAAACTTAAGTCAAAGCGTCTTCTATTTTTATTTTTATTTTATTTTGCACTCATTTTGACTAAATACTTGCCTCACTAGTTGTTATCAAACTAACATCAGAATGGTTCACGTATAAGAGAAGATTGGACAAAAATGCAGATTTGCCAGCATTACCCAGGTTCCAAGAGAAAAAAGTTAAAGTTGATACACTGATTGATCTGTAAGCCATTAGACTGGGGTTGTTACTGTGAATTATAGATGATAAATGCATTTTCTTGTTTCTAATCCTGCATCACCTTCATTGTCGTACTATTCCCTAATGATAATAGTATTGAACACATTTCCTTTCTGGCCCTATTCAGCAGTCGAAGTTGTATACTCAGGGAATTTGTGATCTTAAGTGGTTACATTTATCCGGTACCTCCACCATCCATTTTACAATTGTTCTAGAATGTTGACAGAACTTGGTAGTAGCTGAAAATGTGTTGCTGGAAAAGTGCAGCAGGTCAGGCAGCATCCAAGGAGCAGGAGAACCGACGTTTCGGGCATCAGCCCTTCTTCAGGAATGAGGAGGGTGTGCCAAGCAGGCTAAGATAAAAGGTAGGGGGGAGGGGCATTGGAAATGCGTTAGCTGGAAGGAGGTTAAGGTGAGGGTGATAGGCCGGAGTGGGGGTGGGCACGGAGAGGTCAGGAAGAAGATTGCAGGTTAGGAAGGTGGTGCTGAGTTCGAGGGTTGGGATTGAGATAAGGTGGGGGGAGGGGAAATGAGGAAACAAGATGGGAGGAGGGAAATGAGAACTTGACAGTAAGTTAGTAAACCCTGCTCTAATGAATGCTTAAATAATTTACTTAACAGTACTAATATTATTTTTAATCATGTAAATAGTAGAATTCTATTACACCAGTACATTTTCTGGAATAAACATGTTAATTCCCCAACAATACAAACTGACTCTAATCTTCCATATAAACATTTCTCTGCTGCCTGATTATGTATCATCTGTATTCATGCCCTTTGAAAATTTGAAGTTTTCTCATAAATGGTTCTGAGACAGATTATTTTTTGTAAGTGTAGTGACTCTTATATGAAAGGCCAGCTTAAATAAAATGTACCATTTAGATTCAAATGCTCAGCCTGGATTGTTGTATCAGGCTTCAGTTTAAATCAGACTGACTTTTGGCCATCTTGGACCAGTTTTACAGCATTCCTCAAAAACACTGATTAAGCCTTATCATATAGAAACATTTGTGAAAATAGGCTTAAGAAATGCCTTCCTCTGGGGACATTCCTGTTTTTGAAAGCTGTGAAGTGTTGTGCTGAAATATAGTTTTGCTTTTAGCTTTAGCTTTGTTGCACTTTTCAGAGTTTTAAAGAGGACAGTAAAGTACTGATATCCAGCAAGTACTTGATACAGCATTCGTTCACTATAATTATCTTTGATATACAAGTTAGACAGGTATTATTGTTCATGTTTCCATTTTTTTTATGAATCTAGTTGAACTTTCTTCAATGTAACACTCATTTGCGTGCTTAATAATAGAGACAGTCAAAACTTGTTTTCATTCTTTTCAGAATCAGACTATTAGTTTGTCATGCAAATCATCTCAAAGAATAATAAACTTTGCATTAAATTCAAATGACATGAAGATTTGCAATTGTATAATATTTTCATGAACATAGGACATTCTTAAGTACTTTTGAAGTGTAATGTTTGTTGAATTGTAAGAAACATTGCAGCTAATTTCTGCACAGCAAAATGACAAGACAATCCAATTTTATGATGATGATTGAGGGATTAACATTGGTCAGGACCTGAGGATAATTCCACTGCTTTTCTTTGAAATAATGTTGTGGGATCTTTTACATATACCTGAGAGAGGGCGTGTATTTAAGGTCTCATCTTGATGCTAACACCTTTGACAATGCAGAATTCCCTCAACTGCACAGGCATGTCAGCCTGAATTGTTGTGTTCAGCTCTTGGATTGGATCTTGAGCTACCAACTTGATGACTCGGGCAAGAGTGCTACCGTTACCAGTTGAGCCATCAGAGAGTTTATATCTAAAGTAAAGTTATTAATTTTTCAAGGACATTTAACTAAATTCATGTATATTTCAAGTGATCTGTGTTCAAAATGGCCTCAAGATTGGTGAGATGTCCCAAGTAAAATATATGCCCTCTGAAGTATGTTTAGAAACAGTGAAAAATTTGCCTTTCTTGCTGAGTGTATTCGTAATGCGAATTTAGTCTCAAGATTAACTCCAGCAGCCCTCAGATTACATAAATGTGTTCTCACTGAGGGCAAATGAATAGAACTCTCAACATATACAGGTAACCTCCTCACCTTCAAAGCTGTCAATAGGTTTTAAAAGGGAAGAGAATACATTTACAATCCCCATCCCTGAAATTATCCAGATAATACAGTCTTCTTTTGGTTGTAATGTGTGTTTTTCTGTTCCTTGCGGAAAAAATACATTTACATTATCTTTAAACTGAATGGTGAGACACCTGTGAGCGTTCAAATGGGCTAGTGCTTTTATAGCATTGTGTTCCTAGTGCTATGGTAAAACTAGGGTGAAAAATAATATCTTTGCAAGTGTTGTGAGTGATACTGGACCATCATTATTGTTGCATCATTCTACCTCTTCATTTTCCACAGCAATTAAAAACAATTTTGAGAGACAAGAGACAGCTGACAAGATAGGTTTATTGATAAGACAAGACCAGATTGTATTTTCAGCATTCTTGTAATTTTAAGGACAGCTTCTCTTAATGTCTGACATTTCTTTGTATTGGTAACAGGTTTATCAACTATTTCAAAGTAATCATTTTCTGTGTTAAGTTTGTTAAGTAGCATAATTTGTCAGTGTTACTATTAAGTGATGTTATTTCCAGTACGGTAAATATCTTCATACACTTGACTTAGAAGGTGCTATGCTGTGCACCTCATCAGTATATTGGCAGTTCTCCTTTTAATTGAGCATATTACCACCCAAGGAAGTTTTTTGACATTCAGTTTTCAGAAAAGCTAGATGCAGATACAGTTGTGACACAATGTTGCCAAAAGGAAATGTTTGTATTATGGAATTAGTCATAACTGCTGCAGCACAGACTGCCTTAAGTTTTACATACTTTTATCCTCGCATTTAATCAATAACAATTTGATGTAGGTCACAAATGAGATTGCATCTGATTGCTATCCAAACAACCTGAGATGTCTTAGGAATGCATTCACAACAAACAACATCGTTTAAGTTGGCTATGTCCTTTGTTTAGATTGCCTCATTTTAATCATTCTGCTTTACATCTATCTGAAGAATCCATATTCTCATTTATCAGTGGGAATTTTGATTTAACATCATTTCGTGCTAAAGTGGCATTGTGTAACCTGATTGCCATTTTGGAGCTGACTCTCTATTCCCTGGTCACTGCCAATCATTTCTCTCCCTGATGTTCATTATTGCTTCTTTGTTCATAGATGCTGCCAGATTTTAGTGTGAGAGGGGAGCAATGAATTAAAATGATAGGCAATCAGAAACTCAAGGTTATATCTGTGGACTAAAAGGGCATGGCTCACTATTTAGTCACCTGAGCTGCATTTGCTTTTCCCAGTATAAAGGAGATAGCAGCATTAAGCAATGCATAAGCAAATTCAGTAAACTATATTGAAGGAAGTACAAGTAAATATTGTTTCCAGTTGAATGTCATTGGTCAGCTTATGGACGTTGCATTTATCTAATAAATAACTTTTCAAAAATAACTTGCTGAAACATTTGAGGTAACAAGTAGTTGGATATTTTATACCAAATGTGATCAATATTGACTGTAATGTGCATTGTGCTCTATTTTAAAGTGTCCAGATTATCTCTCCCCTTATGGTTGTCACAGACCAGAAACCAAAAACACTCATGTGCTTGTTTTCTTTTCCTTGAATCACTTCATCCTATTATTCCAGTCTCCTTTTCTTCCTCCAGCATTTCTAAGCACTCTCAATACACGTACCTCCATATCTCAATAATCACAGCTTTAGTGGTGTACCTGTTGTTCTTTCTCACAATTCCTCCATTGCAATTTTCTTTTAGAAATGGGGTAGGGATTAAAATTGTACTTAGTATTTCAAATAAGGTCTTGCTGATACTTTTACTTAGCACGGTTACAGATTTATAACGAACGGTCTGTGCAGTACAGCCCAAGGTTGTATTTTTCTTGGGCTCAGCTTTCTGATACTATAACAATAACTTGTACCAGAATATCACTTTTAAAGTAGTAAAACTCAAAAGAGTTTCACAAGTATTATAAAGCAAGATTTGAAACTGAGCTGCATAAGGTGATGTTACTGCTGACAGCCCAAAGCTTGATCAAAGAGAGAGGTTTAATGAACACCTTAAACGAAAAAATATTGAGTATTGAAGAGATTTAAGAGAGTAATTATAGAGTTTAGGGCCTCAGAAGCAGAGACTTGATTGCCAATGACGTAGCTAGTAAAATCAGAAATATTCAACAGGCCAAATTAGATATGAGCACAAATAACTTTGAGATTGTCGAGCTTGGCGAGATTAGAGATTGGGCTGATAAGATTTAAGAAATGATTATTCATTGCTCTTCTCATCTGTTACCATCTTCCAAAATCCATCAGTGCTATACATTCTGTGAACATGGCTACTTTGTGAGAAATCCCGTCTCCAATTTATTGATGAAAATATTTAATAAGGACCTATCACTGGACTAGGGCATCTGACACACAGCCAGATCTAATTTAAAAAATACACTTTTAAAAGGTTTTGTTTACAATCCTTTGGCCAGTTTATTGCCATTCTTCATTTTCACCCCAAATTCAAAACAGAAGTCTCACTATCCCTCACATAACACTTTTAAACTACATGAAATGGACATATTGTTAAGTGAGGTTACATTCCCATTGTTTGTTGTCAGTCTTTTCAAACATGACCCTCTTGATGAGCTCAAAGTATTATGGCTGCTAAATTATGGGTGCTATCTTGACTAATGTGTATTTATATGCAAGAAGCAAAAAAGTTGTTTAATTTAATGAATAAGTTCATTTGTAGTTTTTGCATGAATTCAGGTTGCAATCTCTCTTAACTCTCAACTGCTAATGAAAGCAAGGAAAAGTGAAGCCACAGAAATTGTGAACATCCTGTGTACTAAATCACAGCTTACATTAGCAAACTAACTAAATGTGCCCACGACTTGGGAAATAATTGTTTTTCTTTGTTAGATTTATCTATTTTTTGTTGCTATGTTACAGAGCAGTTTAGATCATTAACAGAAATGGCAGCCAAGTTCTTTTTGGCTTCTAAGTGCATCCTCTTCCACTCTTTAAGCATGAGCAGTCCGTTTCCATGGAATTTTATTATTCTAAGTTAAAGAGTTGACTGCATTGTTTCACAGATGGCTTCTACCTTTAATCAAAGCAATTGTATCTGATTTTTCTTTTTCTTTTGACAAAACTAGTTTCTTATCATTCTTCATGTATTCAAATTGACATTTATATTAAAGGTGCTATTTCTTAGAGAGAATCTTGACATTACTAGAAATCTTTGATTTATGACTGTTAAATGGCAAACTCATGCTTTCCTACCAAAGATCTGTTGTAAAAATAATATGATTTGTTTATTTTTGGATAAGAGTATTAAATGAAACTTAGATCTCTTTCCTGCTCACTCCTAGCTCTTGTGGATTTATTGCATTCTACAGAATGGAAACAAACAGGATCATGGCCTGGCTTGCAGTAACCGTGGAAACATTAGTAGCTTTTCATGAGGCTCAATATACAATGAGGTGCTCAAGTGCCAGAAGGATTAAGGATTTTCTTTAGCAATGTGCTTTATTTTCCCCCTGTCAGTGGGCAGATGAACAAGAGAGTAAGGTGAATGTTGGGTTGAACTTCCTTTAATCTCTTGTAACACTTATGTTCTTCTTGTGCTCAAAATGATCTGGTAGTTTGAGTTTAATGCACTGTGTTAACAAGTAGCCTCATGTTTATGCATCACCTACTTTTTTGGCATACAAGTGCTCGGAGCGAAAAACTGATTAAGTCGTCAATGTTTGAATGTCAAAATAAAATTAGCCAAAGTAAAGTTTTACTTTTAAAAAGCTGTAAAAAGATTGGCAGAGCATAGCTAGGTTTCTTTGGTTTCCACAAGTTTGTGCGCCATTCAATTCCTGTGATTTCACAGGTATTTATTTTAAGTTACTTTTGAAACCTTATCTTTCAGCAAAAAATCTGTAAGACACAAATTGCGAGTGATAGTGAGGTCAAAACTGTTCAAAGAGACACAGGAAATGTTAAATTTAAAAAAAGTGCTGGAGATACTCGGCAGATCTGGCGGCTTCCGTGGAGAGGAAAACAGAGTTAACGTTTTCAGTCCAATTACACTTCAAAACTCATTGCTGCAGTGGCCATAATATTACTGCAGATTCAATAAGCAAGCTCAATGAATGCTGCCATGTTAGATGTGCCTAAATTGACAGTGAAGGTATTTATAAGAAATTGTCAAGTAGGCAACAATTGTCATCTTCAATATGAAGAGGTACAAGCATTTTTGATTTATAAATAGCTAGTTATTTAATCACTAATATGTTCAATAATCTGAGTATAGCATAATATAAGGTGAAAAGATGATAATACCTAAATCTTGACCCAGAAATTCTCTGACAATAAAATCTAAAATTGCATTTTGATGCTTTAAACTCAGTTCTGTCTTGGATTTACTGGAGGCTACATAGGTATTAACATACAGAGTCCTGTTGTTTAAGGCAGAAAGAACATGTACATACACTGCACCAATTTAAGGTCAACTAAACAGGTGCCAACCATTCTCTGATTCATTTCTTAGGTACATATCTTGACCAATCAGAGTTAACCAGCCTGGTTTAAAATTTAAACAAAGCTTAGTAGTTAGCTGTCATTATCATTAACTGGTGCATTGTCAATGGCAAAGCCTCTAACAACCAGAGTACACTTGCCAACCAAACAGTGTTGTCCTTTCATACAATATAAACGTTGTTTTCCCTTCACTTTGTTAATTTTTTAAGAATTGTCCTGAAGACAAAACATATTTTTTTCTTCAATACTACAGAAAATACTGCTTGCCCATAAATTGTATGTCAATAGAGCAGGATAAATCAGAACGTATTCTTTCTGACCGACCATCAACCCGCTGCTGGTCTCTACAAATTGAACAATAACAGGTTGGAACAAAAGCCATAATGGCTTAACCACATCTGATGTGCCATAGGATTGTATCTTTAGAAGTCTTTGAATCCAGTATATTAGAGGTTCATGACCACCAATGTAGCTTCTCCATCACCAATCAAGATATACTGACAGGACGACAGTAGAAATTGTGAGTATTATTACGATTTGACTAACTACTTTGTATTCTATAAAATTTAATCAGATTCCTTAACTCAGTGCACCATAGTTGTGAGTCAGTGGGCCGTTTTTACCATTCGAATCCTTACAGAACAGAATTTGAAGAATCAAGAAGTGATATCCCAGATGGCATATCAGGGTGTGGCAGATAGTGCCATGCTAAACAACATGGGATTGCAAGTTGAAGAACAAGATGGAAAACTTTACGTGAAGTCCCATGGAAAGAGTTCATAGTGAGAAGGTTCTGAAAACATTGCCATAACAGGATTTATCAATCTGTTTTTCCAGTCATTTATCACACCAAGAAAAATGTAGACTGAGAACAAAAGTAGAATATAATACTACTTCAACTGTTTCAGGACAACAGAATAGTCTGCAGTCATTCTTTGGTGATTTTCTCAGTGCATTGCCTTGACTAATTAGTGTCAACTTGCCTGTTTTAGAATTTAACCAAAGTTTGGCAGTTAACTGCTAGTCATCCTCAGACTGCTACATTATCCATGGAAATGTCTCAAACAATCAGTGTCCACTTGCTAACCAACTTCTTCTCTTACATGGTGTAAATATTGTTTTTCATTTGCATTGTTCAGGCTTGTGTATTATCCAGATGGATACAAGCAGTTTTCAAGTTCTGTACTACCAAAAGACGATCTGAAAACTGATCTTTCTTAGGATGTACTGGCTTTAATTAATACTGTACTTATTTGCAATGCCCACTGCTTATATTGAAGAAATATAACTTCTAGAATGCAGAGGGTGATCTTTCGTCAAATACAGAATTGTTATCAAAGATCAATCAATAAACTTTGCTTCTCATAATCTTGTTTCTTTTGAACTGTTGCAGGATATAGTTTCTTTACTATTGCCTACAACTGAAAACAATATGGCTAGTGAACTATGCCCACCATTCATTTTAACTGTCTTGTGATAAGATTAAATTAATGAAGGAATTGTGTTTTACTGGTAAGTCTGCTCTTTTTAGTCTTACGGCAAAAGGTGCATCCATGCTCCATCATCAACAAAATGATGCTACAAGGCTGTAACAATCCTGGAAAAATGTGAGCTGAAATAACCTCGAATAGGTTCTCTTTCTTATGTGAGTTTTATCTAGCTATCAGGCTATCTTTTAATTTTTAAGGACGAGACAGAGTTGACTATCCTAAAAGTTGTTCTTCATTGTTAAAATCCATTAAATCTGGGAGCAAAAGTTTGAGTATTGCACTAGCCAGTGATATTTTTTAGAAGCACAGCAAATTACATATTAAAATTCTGTCACACAAAAACTCCAGAATAAGATGGCTGAACTCTAAAGCAAGCATCCATAAAAAATCAAAAGAAAGGCAGAAGTTTAAAGTCCAACTGTTATAAACAATGATTTGTACTTGTGTTATGCACTTCATCAAACACTTGGTCATCATTTCTGGATTTTGAAAAAAATGCAATAAAATCAATTCAATTTAACCTACTTCCCTCTCTCTGGCCTCAAATTATGGTACAGATTTAACTTTAGACAAATGCTCAATAGTGAAGCCATTTATAAATCTCAAACAAACTGCAATCTGCAATTCTCAATCCTACCTCAATAGTTGATTATTTCAGCACCAAAAACTGGGGTCATCTCCAACGTGGCGATGAAGGCTTTGTCCATCAAAGTTAAGGGAAATTGAGACCTGCATTGTGCTGCCCTGCTGATGTCAACTGCACTGTGGCCTGGACTTAAAGGAAAAAAATTAACAGGGTCAGCATTTCTCCTGTTTGTGCATTAATAAGTAAAGATTAGCAACAGAATGCTACCTGAACCCTTAACGTGTAAACATCGTTTAAACTACATCTAATTATGATCTAATTGTTCATTACAGATTTTAGATTCTCAAAAAAAGTGCATTGATTGCAACTTTCAAAAACATACAAACTCTTAATAAAATTTGCTTTTTGTTGCTTTGTCTTTGAGATGATTAGAAAAGGGAGAAATTGTGAGCAATAAACAACATTTTTGGCAAAAAAGGAAGTCTAATATTAGAGCAAGCTAATTTTTTGTTATATTTCTGAACTTATTAATGAGGCCAAATCTCAGTGTTATGTAAAGAGAAATTTGGAGGTCTCCCCAATGGATTACTTACAATTATGTGACATAAAGCAGGAAAGTCTTGAACAACTGACTTGTACTAGTTCACCTGTCTCAGCCAAGGCTGCAGTCAGAAGATATAAACAACCTTGGAAACCTGGGCTAGACACTTAAAAGGAAAAAAACACCATGCATGCTGCAAATGTTAGCGATGAGGAGAAATCATTTCTCTCAAAGTATCATGTGTCTGTGAAATTCATTACACCAGATTACAGTAGATGTCAAGACACTGAATAAATTTAAGAAGGAGATAGATTTTTAATTACAAATGGGTTAAAGGGTTCTGGGGAGCAGGCAGGAAATTGGAGTTGAGGCAGGCTTGACGGACTGAATTACCTACTTCTGGTCAGTCACGTGCCGTAGTTTGGAACATCAGTTGTATTTTTACCTTGAACCTGAAAATTCTGATTCAAGATTCATTGCAGGCCTGAGCAGGTAATCCAGCTGGCACACTATATTGTTGAAGGAACTACCTTTCAGAAGAGGATGAATCAAAGCCATAACTGAAATCTTGCCGAGTATAAACTGTCAGATATATTGCTGACAATGATAATGGTAATTGAGTTTGAAGTTCTGAAATGTTGGAGTACTAAAGTTAAATATACTGAACATACTCAGGAAGAAAGTTGCCTTTCTTCTTTGCTCTCCATTTAGCTATAAATTCCATTTCCCCAGTTTGATTTGAGGGAACTCAGAACACTTCAGCAGATGAGTATACTGCTGCTTGTTCTAATCAACCTTACAGACCACAAACTCAAGATCTGATGTTCTGAATTTTATGTAATGTGAGGATCCCACCTTGCCATTTAGGTGAATCTAAAAGATCATCTTGTTATAGATTGAAGAAAACCAGGATTATTCTCCCAAGTCTTGGCAACTGTTATGACATTATTACTGGACATGTCAGATCCACGCCCAGAACTTGGCTTGATAGATTATAATTTTGTTTTGTTTTGGTTTTGACAAAGTGATCTCTTACAGAACCATAAGCATACAACACTGCAGGTTAAGCTTTAACAATAAAACTAAAGTTTATTTCAAAAGGAATTAAAAAGAAACTGAAAAGACTTAGTACTTCCTTGAAAGTCTGAAAAGAAATAGAAGAGAAGAACCACAAATTCACTGAAACTTACATGAGACTACATTTATTTAGATACAGCAACAAGAAGAAAGGCCTTATCTTCAGATGTGAATTAAACATTTTTTTTTCCAAGTTTTTTTTTAGGATCTGAGCATGGCAGCCAAGGTCAGCATTTATTGCCCGTCACTAATTGCTGTCAAGAAAATGTTGGTGCATTCCCCCTTTGAAGAAAGGAGTTCTAGGATTTTCTCATAATGAAGGGATGCTGATAAAGTTGCAAGTCAGGATGATGCATGATGTGGAGGGGTATTTCTATGCATCTGCTGTTTTTGCCCTGCCAGGTGGTCGAGGTTGCATTATTGGAAGGGACCAAGTTGGCAAACAGTTTGGTGAGTTGAGGAAGCTCACTTTGTGGATGGTTCAACTCTGCTGCCACTATAGAACATAGAAAAGTACAGCATAGAATAGGCCCTTTGATGTTGTGCTAAGGATTAATCCTAAAGTAAAACAAAATAACATAACCTACGCACCCCTCCATTCACTGCTGTCCATGTGCATGACCAGCAGTCGCTTAAATGTCCCTAATGACTCTGCTTCCACCAGCAACGCTGGCAACGCATTTCACAACTCTCTGCATAAAGAACCTTTCTCCTAATATCTTAAAACTATGACCTCTTCTGACAGTCAATCCTGCCCTGGGGAAAAGTCTCTGGCTGTTGACTCTATCCATGGCCAATTCACCTGACCTGAACATGTTTGGACCGTGGGAGGAAACCAGAGCACACCCATGCAGGCACTGGGAGAATGTGCAAACTTCACACAGACAGATGCCTTAGGTTGGAATCGAGCCTGGGACCTGGTGCTGTGAGGCAGGAGTGCTAACCACTGTGCCACACCCTAGTTGCTACTTGGCCTGTCCCATAGTGTGGCCCATGATAACATGAAAATCTTAACAATGGGTGATAAGATTTTAAAACAAAATTATTTATAGGATGTGAGTGTCACTGCTAGAACCAGCATTTTAATGCCATCCCTAATTCCCTTGGAGAAGGCAGGGTAAGCTAATGCCTTGAACCATTGCAATACATTGGATGTAAAAGACATCATAGTATGGTTAAAATTGAGGTGCAGTGACGATGAAGGTAAGTGATATCATTCCAAGAGATCACTGTCCTAAAACATTTGCGACCATTATCGTTTAATGATGATCTTATGACTGCCACCACCTGAGAGTTTTGCCTGATTCCTACTGACTGTGGCTTCCTGATGCCATATTTGGTCAAATGTGATCTTAGTGTCAAAAGTGGTCACTCTTGCCTTACTTTTGGAAATTCACCTTCGTTGTCCATGTTTAGATCACGGCTCAAGCTGGATAATTTAATGTCTTGAATGGGTTGAATAGCTAGGGTGCCACAAGGCATCTGCAAATAAACTTGCATTCTGAGAATATTTTACTTTCCTCATTAAGGCGAATGCAATCATAATATAAGAAAAATAATTTTTCAAATTACTTTAAAAGAACATAAAATTTACAGTAGTTAATTTGTGAGTGACTGAGAGATAAAAGATGACTTGAGGTCTGATTCATGTTTTGTACATGTACCTCAGGTTTCGGATTAGGACAGTATTAGTTGCCAACAGAGGTTATCCTAATTTATGCAGACTTGCTTTGGGTTAGGAATCTGTCAGGGGAAGCTTATTTGAAGTAAACCAAAGCTGTTCAGATGACTGTCAAATAGCAATAAGCCCACTAGCCGTCAATGTAGTTCAATGCCAGTAATCAATGAAATTCTCACATTATGTAGTGTCCACTGATTCAGATGGAATTTCCCACCTGATGCACGAACCAGTTTTAGTATTTTGTGTTCTCCTATTAAAGGAGAATAGAACAGTTCTAGCAAAGTAAAAAGGTATTCCTCATTCTTAAAAAAAAAATGGGCATAGGTACATTGTGACTACAGAACATGAGAGAAAAAGTTTCCCAGGAGGATATAGGTACAAGATACAGTTCCTCATGCAAAAACTTAGTAAAGTTCCATCTTTTAGCTTGCAGGATTGATCAAAAATCTACATTCAAATCATTAAATCAGTTTTATCTTTACAGAGGCAACTAGACATGCTGTGCATTTCTGCCATTTAATGCTTTTCTACTTTTTTTTAATTTTTGTTTTATTTCGTGTAAATATTTCATGGCTTGCACTTCTATCAGTGCAGCCAACGATTTCCTGCACAGAAGGCAACAAATGTCCAACATTTTCAGTGCATTAAATATGAACACAGAGTTAATTCTTAAAATATGCAGTGGTTCACGTGCAAGATGCACAATAAAAAACAGAACTGATGGATTTTTAGATAATTTATTAGACATGTGCAGCAAGGATGGATACTCCCCCAGGGTTTCAAAGATGGACAGCAGTTCAAGTAAAAGTAGACAAGCAGGTGGCTGGAAGAACGCAGCAAACCAGGCAGCATCAGGAGGTGGAGAAGTCAACACTTAGGGTGTAAACCTTCTTCAGGACTGGGGGTGAGGTGTAAGGGGAGCTGCAGATTGAGGTAGGGGGTTTGGGGGAGGGTTTTGAGTGGGGAGAAGGGATGGTGAGGGAGGGACAGGTAGAGGGTGCAACCTGGTAGGTCAATGAGAGGAATGAATTCGGTTGGTAGCTGCAAGGAAGGAGGGGGAGGGGCTGGAAAGGGGTCAAGGGATGGGAAAGTAGGTTATTTGAAATTTGAGAACTCAACATTGAGTCTTCGGGGCTGTGGGGTTCCCAGACATAAGATGAGGTGTTATTCCTCCAATTTGCAGTCTGATTCACCATGGCAATGGAGGTGACCAGGAATGGTCATGTCGGAAAGGGAATTAAAATGGGCGGTAACTGGGAGGTCAGATCGGCCCCTGTGGGCCTGGCTGAGATGCTTGGCGAAATGTGCCTTGAGTTTACATTTGGTCTCACCAACATAGAGAAGACTACATCAGGAGCACTGTATATAGTAAACTAAGTTGGCAGAGAGAATCTATGTCTCACCTGGCAGGACTGTTTGGCACTCTGGATGGAGGTGAGGGGGTGGGGTGGGTGTGGTATGCCAGCAGGTTTTGCATCTTTTACAGTTGAAGGGGAAAGTACCTGGGGCTCAGGGTTTTGTGGGAGCATGGCATGAACAAAAGATTGGTGAAGGGAATGGCCCTTGCGGAAGGCAAAAAGGTGTGGTTAGGGGCAAGATCTTGGTGGGGGTATCTAATTGGAGTTGGGTAATGTTGCATGTGCAGGCTGGTGGGGTAGAGGGTGAGGACGATGGAGACCTTGTCTATTGTGTTTTGGGGGTGGGTGCAGGTTAGAGCAGTAGAGTAGGGAATGGAGGTGATGTGGTGAAAGGCTGTCTGGATGACCAGAGGGAGAGAAAGCACTTCTTTCAAACTAGTTGGACATCTGGGATGCTTGGGAGTGGAATGTCTCCTCTGAGCAGATGGAGTGGAGGTGGAGGAATTGGGAAAATGGGTTGGAGTTCTTGCAGGATACTGGGTGGGAGGAGATGTAGTTATGGGAGTCTAGGGGTTTATAATAAACTCCAATCTGGAGATGGAAATGGTGAGATCAAGAAAGGGGAGGGAGGAGTCCAAGATAGACCACGTGAATTTAAGGGCACCCCTTACATCCACCCCCAAGTGCTGAAGAAGGGTTACACTCGAAATATTGACTTCTCCACCTCCTGAAGCTGCCTGGCTTGCTGTGTTCTTCCAGCCTCCTGCTTGTCTACCTTGGATTCCTGCAGCTGTAGTCTTTTTTGTCTCTTCAAGTAAGAGTTGCAAGATTATGCCAAAAATCCATATGCAAAATTAAAGTGGGTATGGGTAGAATTTATGCTAAGGTGAAAGTAAGGTCAGTCTCTAAGATCATTGCAGGCCTGTTTCTAGTTTGAACATTCCCTTTCTAAAGTGAAGGAACCGAAAACAGAACTAAACAGCTGTGATGACTTTTTTAATTGAATAACCAGAGGTTTTTTCATCAGTTAGACTGGGTAGAACACATGGATGGAGTGAGTTTCATGTTGACAACAGTGCAGATTGTGGGTCTTGGTATTCTGGTTTAATATAATGAGCTTTGAAATCATCCTCTGACACCCTGTTGAGTTGTAGTATCTGTTTCAAGATTTCTCTGTTATGGTGTCTGCGCAAAAATGGTTCTTCATTACCAGGCTTTCATATGGACCAAAACAAAATGGCTGCTGTCCTAAAACTGTCCAAACATGTTTCCATATTAGATATTGAATTAACCTAGGTTTGGAACACAGATCCATCTAATGTCTTCTTATCAAGGTACCCGTGTATACATTGCATCTTTAACTGTCTAAGCCATTAGTTGGGATGGCTGTTATCCTGTAAGGTCATAAGTGGTATAGGAACAGCTGATCACACCTCCAGGAGAAACATTGTCAAGGTGTTTCTTTTATATATTCAAGAGGTCTCTTGTGATGTCATCTTGAAGGAATTACATTCTGGCCTCAATACTAGCTGATTCCACATATGACACCTTAGACCTATTTTCTCAAATAGTGTGTTCATTTTAAAGACAGGTTAGCTTCCTTCACAAAATAAAATTACCCATTTGTGAAACAAATAAATAAGCGTTCGCTGCTGCTCCATTTCCTGTCACTGAACCAACGTTATCATGATTCTGCCACTATTCCTTTTATCAATAAATGTCATTCTTTCTACAATACCATTGTGTGGCACATTATCAAATGCTTTTTCAAAGTTCATATTTGTCACATTAACTCTATTAACCTCACCAACCCTCACTGTTACCTCATTAAAACACTCGAACCATGTTAGTTATATGCAATTTGCTTTTAACAAATCCATACAGACTTTTCTTAATTAATACATTATCCAAGTGGTTTAATTTTGTCTTTGATTCCATTTCTACAACTGTTGTTAACTGCAACTGTCTGGCCTGCGGTTGCAAGGTTTTCAACCAAGGGTGTAACAAATTTCCACTGCTCTGGAATGAACAACCCTCACAGCTAAGAAAAGGATTGTAGGATTGTGGTCAGTACTTGCATAATTTTGGCCTTTTCATCTCTCACCATCCTGGATGTAACCCATCTGGTCCTGGTGACTTTTCAACTTAAATGTAAGGACAGGCCTTCTAATACATCTGCTTTGTCAGTTTTTAGCACATTTTGTATCTTGTCACCTTCCTCTTTTGCTACAGCTTTTGAGGGTATACTCATTCTTTGGGAAGACAGAGACAACTTGTTCTATTTATGGCCTGTATTTCCTCATGTAGGTCTCCGTTTGCCCCAATCAATGCTATTCCTCCATTCCTACAATTTCAATGTTTTTATGTCCATAAATTTCCATAAATGCTAGATGCCAGTCTCTTGTCATAATTTCCCCTTGTCTCCATTATTTCCTTTTTCACTTCCCTTGTAAATGTTTGATATTCAGCCTCATTATTATTTTCTTAACAACCTGACATCTGTCAGTTGCCACATTCTGCAGCTTAATCTTCCTTCTGGGGAACTCTTGGATTTGGTTGACAAGTTTTAAATTGGGTCGGAGCCTGATGGGAACAGCTCAGGTATGCGGTCTCCCAAACGTGCAACCCAAACACATCCCAGTCTTGACTAATATCTGTATCTGAGATGTATTTCATTATTAGTTGTTATTTTTTGGAGAAGACAATTAAAAGTTGATTGCCGTAATTAAGCAACAACAGACAATTTATGAACAGGGCTACCATTGTATCAGAGGTGAGGATAAATAAAATAATTTATTTTCTTTGGGAGAAGGATATATGGGGGAATATTGAGAGAAATAATCAAATGTGATTTGAATGTCATTTATAAGTTTTTTTAGTTTATAATCAACCTGTTGGGAAATATTATTATACACCTTTGGAGGGGGTGGGACTTGTACTCGGACCTTCTGTGTCAGAGCCTTTGTAAGATTTAATGTCAGTCTGGTTACTCTCATCAATGAAGCTCAAGTGCTTCTGGGCCAAAATGTATCCACTTCTTTGGATGCAGACTATTTCCTTTTTGGTGGGAGTTTTCTTGACTCTTTTCCCCTCAACTTTTAACACAATACAATTGGCCTTTCTGACTCCCAGGAGTCATATCCCTGCAATGGAAACCTGTCTATCATCAATCATCATCTGGTTAGAATGCCATTCTAATCAGAGCTCCATCAATATAAACATCAATTTAGAGCCTATCTACCCTCCCTTGAAAAAAACAACTGGAAATGATATCACCCACCTTAAGAAATGAAGACCTATAAATAGAGATGTGGGACATAACACCAGCGCTTCACTGGAGACTCTCACTGATGGTGTTACTGAGTATGGGTGTTGAAATGCCTGAAAACAAACCTTCAAGCTCCGCAAGCTAACTTACATACTTGAGATACAATACTTCTGTCTTTCGAGAGACTGAACATAGAGCAAGCCTGGGACAAATTAGTTAATTACCTTCTTTACAATGATGCACAGAATGACAGGATTACATAGAACATTACAACACAGTACAGGCCCTTTGTCCCTCGATGTTGCACCGACCTATGAAATCAATCTAAAGCCCATCTAACCTACACTATTCCATTAATATCCAAATTCCCTTAAAGTTGGTAAGTCTACTACTGTTGCAGGTAGGGAGTTCCACACCCTTACTACTCAGTATAAAACTACCTCTGACATCTGTCCTATATCTATCACCCCTCAGTTTGAAGCTCGTGTACCCTCGTGCAAGCTGTCACCATCCGAGAAACAAGACTCTCACTGTCTACCCTATCTAATCCTCTGATCATCTTGTTTGCCTCTATTAAGTCACCTCTCAACCTCCTTCTCTCTAATGAAAACAGCCTCAAGTCCCTCAGCCTTTCATCATAAGACCTTCCTTTCATACCAGGCGATATCCTAGTAAATCTCCTCTGCACCCTTTCCAATGCTTCTGTATCCTTCCTATAATGCAGCGACCAGAACTGTTTGCAGTACTTTAACAAAGTGCAGCTGCAACATGACCTCATGGCTCCGAAACTCTATCCCTCTACCAATAAAAAAACTAACACACCTTCTTTACAACTCTATCAACCAGGGTATAAACTTTTGGGGATCTATGCACATGGACACAGAGATCTCTCTGCTCATCCACACTACCAGGAATATTACCATTAGCCTAGTACTCTGTATTCCTGTTATTCTTTCCAAAGTGAATCACCTCTCACTGGTCCACATTAAACTCCATTTGCCACCTCTCAGCCCAACTCTGCAGCTTATCTATGTCCCTTTGTAACCTCTAACCTCCTTTGACACTGTCCACAACTCTACTGACCTTAGTGTCATCTGCTAATTTACTAACCCACTCTTCTACACCCTCATCAAGGTTATTTATTAAAGTGACAAACAGCTGTCTCCCCAAAACAGGTCCTTGTGGTACTTCCAGAATGAACATTTTCCCATCATCCATCACCCTCTATCTTCTTACAACTAGCCAATTTCTGATCCTACCACTAAATCACCCTCAATCCTATGCCTCTGTATTTTGTGCAATAGCCTACCATGGGGAACATTATCAAACGCTTTACTGAAATCCATATACACCACATGAACCGCTTTATCCTCGTCCACCTATTTGGTCACTTCAAAGAACTCAATAAGGTTTGTGAGGCATGACCTACCCTTCACAAAACCATGTTGACTATCCCTAATCAACTTAATCCTATCTCTTTATAATCCTTTCTAACACGTTACCCATGAATAGATTCCCTTCATTCATACAGTACATCAATTTGCATGAATCAGCATCTCTGGCTTCTTAGTCTTGACAAAACTCCTCACATTTTGTTTCTACTCTCTGGTCATTCTTGCAGTATTCCTGAATGAAGAGGTTTCTCCAATAGTGTGTGCCCCAGTTTTGTTTTTGTGTCTTTCTGAAAACATCCAGAAAAGATCTAAGACTTTTCAACACAATGGATGTAAGCTGCTTTTCAATATGACATGATTTAAAATCATCCAGTACTTTTAAAGTAGTGAAATACATCATTGAAGTTAAAACAAGATTTGACACAAAGCCACATCTGCCTGCGATGGTGTGATCAAAATTATGGGTTCTCTAAAGGCAAGGATATAAGGGTCACAGATATCTTGGAGCATTTTGGGGCGAGCACAAGTTACAGAGATGGCATGTAAGGTCCCGTAGGAGTAAGGGAAGAATTTTCAAATCAATGCAATGCTCAACTATGAGCCGGTGTTGGACAGTGCATGTAGATATGATTGGTAAAGGACACTTGATGTGAGTTAGGATGCAAGCAGCAGAAGTTTTGATTACTTTAATTTTGCAACAAGTAGAATGTGGAAGGCTGATTAGGTGTACATTGAACAGTCAAATCCAGAGCTAAGCTTTACTCCCAGATCCCAGGCAAAGTTTCCCGATTTGTTACAGTTCCAGACAGGATGCCCCAAATCTTTAAGCTTCCAGGTGAGGAGGAATGAATTGGTTCCCGTCCATTATTCAACCAGCTGCTCGGTTGGTTATAACAAGGTTAGTTTAAAAACTGATCTCTTCCCTTGTGCATTCCTTCTTCCCAGACCCAAATGAACTTATGTTTAACAAGAAGCTAATTTAACCAGGTTTTCTTGAGTTAACAAAGAGTGAGTTTATTAATTAATTAATAAACACAAGAAAAATTAGTAAACCACTAGCACCCCTTCCAAAAATAAAACCTCCTTTGGTCCAAGGATCTTCTGGAGTGTTTCCAGGAAGCTACATCATTAAGCTGGTTTTGCCCTGCAGCATAACCCTTCAAAAGATCTTTCATTATGGAAATCAAGTGTCTACCAAATGGGTCTTTTCCTGATACTGATACTAGGAAAATATATTAGTAATGGGGCTGCATCGAGAAGCTATCCTGAAGCGACTCAGTTCCACTTTACTTGGCCCCAAAGAATGCTCAACTCTCCCTCCCAGAATCTTTACATTATTTAAGTGCAACTATATTGGCAAAGGATCACTCTTGTTCCTTCCATATGGAAGAACAGATGTGCCTTTAAACATTGGTTTTCTGCTTTGTTGCTTCTGCTGTTATTAATAAGCCTATTCTACAGTTTCTGCCCTGAACCAGTCTTACTTGTGGTTGTTCAGTCACAAAGCTGAAGCCTCAGAAGCCACGTGCGAATTTGTGATATTCAGCTCACTGGATATACAGCAAATAGTGTTTGTGTGCAACATTGGCAAATAAAGGCAATTGATTACAGGAAAATAAAGGCAAGGACCCGATTACAGAAGTGTAAACCAAGCATCCCTCAGTCTTTAAAACAAGCTGTTTCCCGTCCTTATCCAAACTTCATTTGTATGCTTTCTCATAAGGTGGTAACTGCAACTTTTAATTAATACTTATTATGTAGTCACATTTTACGTGGGTACATACCCTTTATTGTTCTTGTTGGAGGGGTTTCTGAACTGTAAAAATAGAAAGCAAAAGAGGAAAAAAGTTTCTCACCATGATTAGTTCTTGGTTTCTACTTGCTCCACTCAGTCTTTCCAAAACTTTGACAAAACTCATTTCCAGCTAATTAATTCGAGATGTGTGGAAGAATGAAAGGCTCTACCTCTTCATTTCAGGTGCCTTTGGTTCTCTTATTCATTCTCTCTGCTGTGGAGTGTGTTGGTAAATTAGCTGGAAGAAGTAAAGCGTATGCCTTTAACGCTTCCCAGTCCCCTTTTCACCTCCAAGATACTGCTTCATTTCCAGCTGTTATCAACCTCTAACTATTCATATTCAGATATATGTTTATCTAGACATGCAAGATACATACTGGGCTTCTGCAATTTTTTGAAGAAATCTATTTGGTGTCCTTGTGTGTAACAGTAATACCTCTCTATAACATTGTGACACACTATAATCTTCAGTAGAGCAGCCAGTCTTAGCATACTTGTGCAGAAGATATACCGACAGAGCACATATCCAATAATATAATTCTGACCAAAAAAAACTGACTGATAGCAACTTGAACATTGCTCCTTTACTTCAAGCATGATGTGATGCTAATGGCTTTTTGTATTAATTGGATCCTTATATAAACATTCAGAACAGCACACTTGCTTTCATTTAGTTCCAAACTACAATTTTAAATTAAGTATGGAGATCCTATTTGGGAGAATTCAATATCCAAATCATGTAAATATAAAAATAGCATAGTCCATAAAAATAAATAATTTGCTTAAACTGGACTACCATAATTGAGTTTCATTTTCTATCCAGAATATATTGCTATTCATTGTCACTGAACTTTAATTTCATTGAATATTCAATAGAGTAGCAGATCATTATTAGCCTTTTGTTGATCATTTTACTTTCAACTAATGTTTTCAGTAAATACATTCATTATCCATTACAATGCGTTAGCTGCTGTAAATGAGATTATTTTTTGACCATGATCATATTATTGGGTATGTGCTTTATCTATATATCTTTTGTATGAACGTGCCAAAGAGTATCTGCTGCACTGAAGATTGCTATATTAGTTAGTGTTTCACACATCCACTCTGTTTCAACCAAAATCAATTGCTCACCAATGCTCACTAAGCAATGTTTCTTGTGTCATTGTCATGATTTGTTACAGCCAAGGGAAATCTTTCATCTGCCCCTTTCAGATCAGATACTTCTACACCTCATTGCTTGTCCAACCACTAGGAATATACTCAGCACACACAGGTATAATCCATATAATAAAACAACAAATGAAAGGGGTTGTGGGAAAACAAAGAGTAATGTGCTTGGTTTTAAATAGGGAAAAAGTAGGGCTTTCAGATTGAAAACATGCTGATTACTGTATTGTAAGTGGCTTTTGATTTTGTGGTCGGATTAATTCTCCTGAAAAGTCCAGAACACAACAGCAGCCCTGTCTTCTGCTACTACAGATTCAACCTCCAAGAGACTTGTTCTCTTTCCTAGTGGATTAATTCAGTCCCAATCAGCATTTTGAGATGAAGAAGAAAAAACGTTTGCCTTGTTGAATTTGTAAGAGTGAAGACCAGTCAACCCTAGCCTTGTGACTGCCCTACTGTTTTTTTGGCTGAAATGGTAAGTTCATGATCTGTTGTGCAAAACAAAGTGAGGCACTGAACAGAGTTTCCAACTGTTTCTTGTTCTCTCCCTCCCCCTCCCCATCCTGTCTGCCTCTCTGTCACACACACACAGAAAGCAACTGGTGAATGAGATTTGCACAGCAATGCTAAGGTTCATTGGAGATAAGTTGTACTCCTTTCAATGTGCTACAGATACCAATTTAGTTTTTGTGGTTTGGTTTTCAGGTGATCTCAAAGAAGCAGCGTATTTGTCAAAACGTAAACGGGAAGAACATCCTTTTAATAATGTTGAAGATAAGGTGCTCAAATGTGCTTCATCTGTTACATCTTGAGATTTTGCTGGTGGGGAGCAGTCATTTATAGGATTAGACTCTAATTGCTTTGTGAAATAATATTTCAGAAGAAAAAGATTCCAGTTTTAGTTTGAAAGAAATTGTAATTATTTTAACCCCAACCTACTGTCAGGTATCCTCATGAGGATTTCTATTATTTTAGCAACAAGACATAGTTTTTTTTCATGAAACTCTCAACATTCCACACTGCTCTTGCTTTCCATTAGTTGTGATACACAACCTTATATTCAACTAATCCCACAGTTTGGAGTTAAAATAATTTCAGTGTACAACTCATGCAGTGGCTGTCTGCTTTGTTAAATGCTGTAGTCATGTCTCTCCATGCATGAAACAATCTATGTTCTGAAGAGAAATAAACTGCAGTAAGATGTATTGAATCACAATTCAACAAATATTTATTGCATAATTTAAAGTAAACTCACAAAGATGCTTTTGAACCCTCTTATAAAGTTAATTCGCAAAAGCCCCGTCACATAATTTTAAAACAAAGTGTGCATCAACATGATGCATTGCTGTATTCCATTTGACTGTTCAATGATCACACTGAAAAACTTGTTCAAAATTGTCTTGCCAAAAGCAGACAGACAATGAAGCTTTGCAGAGCAGGGGAAAGAGCAGGATTTGACAATAATTAGATTGAGGTTTCAGTCAGCAGAGACACAAATAGTTTATATTCGTTTTTGATGCAGTAAAAATACATGAAACAAGAAAAATAAATTGTATTCCATTTCTGCAAGTCTGCAGCATACTTTTCCAAAATTCTCTGGGTGATTAAGAGTTATGTACATGGATAATGTTATCAAATTATATAGTGAAAAGCATGTCTCTATGAGCTTGTAATTAATGATGCCAATATCTTCTGAATTGCTGTACTATTCTAATCTCTTTGATATGAAGTAGCCACTCAGGAACTGAGCGATATTGGTGCAAGTATCAGAAGGCAAGGAAATAATGGTTGAAAAAATTGATGGTAATACTAAACTTTAGAGGTGGGGGGAGAGAGGGAGAGCAGGCATAATGTGTTGAATGGCTTCCTTAATGATTCGGTGAAGCGAAAGTTTTTTTGAAAGGTGAGGATTGCACACACATCTAGAGAATATTTCTGAAGTTTTATGGGGCAAGGCCATGGAAGGAAAAATATGCTTGGAGCCATATCAGATTGTCTGAGCATGGGAGGGATATCCACTTGAGAAGAGGTAGGAACAATATCATCAGAGAACACTGCCAGGGGATTGATGATGGTGGCGTTGGAAGGGCCAACAGCACTTCAACAGCAGAAAGGCTATGGGGAATGAGAAGCAACAGCAAACCAAAGACTTTAGAAACTGCTTGACATTTGCAACACATACATGTTAATGACAGAATGGGTAAGAGCAGGAAAGCAAACCTGTGTTCCTTGAGAAGGACCAATACCAAAACAAGAGTGTATTTGATAGTTGATAAGATAGAAAGAAGGGTTCAGGCAGATTAAAGAGAAAAGTACTGAGAAGTGAAAAAGACAAATTTCCAATGAAAAGGAATACACACAGAGAGACTGTGGAAGGTAGAATTTAGGATGAACAGAAAGTTATTGGGTAAGCCTGTGAAACAGTGACAAGCCTAAAAGAAACTCCACAATGCTCAGGTAAAGAATCGAAAGAAAAATGAAACTGATGTACATGACAGCACCGGTAAGTTACCTGCAAGGGGGAACACAGGAAAACTTAAACTTTTGGAAAAACAGCATTTGCAGAAACATAAGTGACAAATTGTTCTGACTAATCTGATGAATGTAAACAACTATTACTCTTATTTATGTAATGTGTTTAACATAACAATGCATACCATGGCACTACATAGAGGCATTATAAAAACAAAATCTGATACCAAGTCACTTAAGGAAAAATTGGGGGACGGATGATTAAAAGCTTAGTCAGGGAGATGGGTTTTAAGTAATGCCTTAAAAGAGCGAAGTGAGGTAGAGGGCAAAGAAGTTAAAGAAGGGAATGTCTGAACTTGGGGCTGAGGCAACTGAAAACACAGACTTTGTTCTTGTAATGATTAAAAAAGATTTTTCTGAAGAGATTGTAATTAGAGGAACACCATTATCTTGAAATGTTGTAGGATTGGAGGAGGTTACAAACATAGGGAGCAGCCAGGTCATAGTATTGCAAACAAATCCAAGAATTTGAAATTAAGGACTTCCTTCCAGAATGCATGGGAAGGTCAGAGAGCATTGGGGGGGGTAAGGGTGCAAAGTAATGGGTGAATAGCATTTGATGCAAGTTAGGATGTGAGTAACATTGTTTTGGATGTCTTCAGGTTCTTAGTGAGTAGAATGTAGGAGGGGGACAGGCCTCTGTCAAAATATCCATGTTTGGGAGTATCAATAGGCACAGATGAGAGCTCCAGCAACAGAAAAGCTGAATAAGGCAATGTTAAACAGATGGAGAAATGTTTTGTTTTGTCACAGTGTGGATATCTAGTTGAAAACTCACATATGACACCAAAGTTTCGAACAGTCTATTTCACTGTTTAAAGTTTGCCTGGGAGTGGGCTGGAATTGGTGGGGAGGCAGAAGAGCTTGACATGAGGATTAAACTCAAAGTTTTCAGTCCTCCCAATATTTAATCAGACAAAACACAGTCTTCTCTTTAATGTCACACTAATGTGGCTTGTGTATACCATTCAAAGAAGTGACTCAGTAGCTGGTGTTCAAAAGTATGTGAAGTGACCTGGCCTGAAGTGGGCAAGACACGTTATTGCTGTCCAAGGTTCTGATCTGAGTGAAGTGAAGAAATGCAGTGTTTAAACGAAACCATACCATGGCAGATGTTGATGCATGCAGTACTGCTCAGCCAGACTTAGTTGAGGTAATGTTAACATGGAACATAATGAATTTTACTTGTAAGAACAGAAGTGGCTTGGTGCCATTGGTCATGATAGGAAGCTTCATGTGGGTTTACAAGTCCAAGGGAGCAAGTATTCTAAATAATGGAAAAGAGAAGTTCTTTAGAATAAAGTAAAACTGCTAACACATGCCTCCATTTTGAAATAAAAATTTTCAGTAATAGAAAGCAAATAGTAAATGATGTGCAGTTAATTTATTCAAACAAAACATATCTATATTAGATTAGATTCCCTACAGTGTGGAAACAGGCCCTGTGGCCCAACCAGTCCACACCGACCCTCTGAAGAGTAACCCACCCAGACCCATTTCCCTCTGACTAGTGCACCTAACACTATGGGCAATTTAGTGTGGCCAATTCACCTGACCTGCACATCTTTGGACTGTGAGAGGAAACCCATGCAAACACTGGGAGAATGTGCAAACTCCACACACACAGTCACCCGAGGCTGGAATCGAACCCAGTGCTGTTAGGCAGCAGTGCTAACCACTGAGCTACCGTGCTGCCCCATGTTAACTAATTATTACTGATTGCACAAGGAACAGTAAGATTCTAACTGAAACAAGCCTGATCAGAAAACATAGGTGAATCACTCTTTTAAAATACTTAGCATATTGAGGACTGTTGAGGAAAATTGAGTAAATATATCAGTCAAACCTTAATTTCTATTACACAGTTGAAACTTTGTGTCTGAATGTATGGGATTTATTTTATATTGATATATAAACAACTGTCTCAGTATTGTTTCAGTTGGGCAAAATGCAGTTTTATTACATTTGAGACATTAATGTTATGTATAGGATAGCATTAGATGCATACATTCAGTGACTGTCGAATCACATTTTTGTTAGCACTTGGAGATTGGATTAGATGATTCTGCCCATTATTCTATGAGAAGTGTGTATGAGTGGCCTTCTGCATTTCCTCACCTTTGTTTTCATTCTTTTACAAGTTTTGAATATGTGAAAAGCATGTGTGTGCAATGTACTTGTTGGAGAAGCTGTCGCAGTACATGACATTTCAGTAGCAGATTAGATCATCCACTGTTCTCAGTAATACTCCAATGAGATTTTGAGGTAAGGGAGACGAAGGGAAACTAGGAATTGGCAGAACTATCTGTTAGATACAACTTTGAGGGTATCACACAATTTGGACTGCATTGGTTCACAAAAGCAGCTTACTTAAATAATTCCACAGAGGCTGCTATTCAGCCTTTACTTACACGTGCATAGTACTTGACACTGGTCTGGCTTCCTCATAGCCAGCTCTGAGTGAGTGGAACCTCTGACAGTCCTGTTTATATCTGTCAGCCAGGGCACCTTGATTGGACCAGGTGAATGGCCCCAATCAGGGAATGCCTACTCTACAACATTCACCTGGCTGATCTCATTGCAAACACTACATTCCTCCCACTCTGTCTAGAAGCAAAGGATGGCTCTTTTTCCTATAACCTCTCTTGTTTGTGGGGGGGGGGGGGGGGGGGGGTGGCGGAGGGGGACTGGGTCCAGTTCCTTTGACTCAGTCTCAGATATGAGTGGTGTGTAATGGACCGGAACATGCCTTTTGTGCCCAGAACATCTCCAAAGAAATTTATCCTCTTTCTCAGGCGGTAAAGACTCAGAGGCTGTGACATTTACCATGTCCAACTCAAACTCCTTTCTGGCTGTTCTGAGGAGCCAAGTATGTTTTCTCCTGATCTGTTTGCAAGTTTGCAGTTTTCACGTGGTCCAAGTCCTTGTTCAGGACCACCACACCTTCCCGGACTTTGTAAGGCATGGGACCTGACCTTGCATTGACCATGCCGTTTCCCTATGCAGGGCCAATCCCATAGTTTCGGCACCATACTTTGTCCCCTGAAGTAAACTGTCTTTCTCACTTAGAGGAGTTTTGTGTTCAGTATTGGCATTCCTGATGCTGTTTCACCTCTATCCCCAATTCTGGGAAGATCAAATTTAACGTGGTGCCGTGTCTTCTCCCCATTAGCAACTCTGCTGGAGCTATCCCTGTAGTTGCATGAGGGGTAGTTTGATAATCAAATAGGAACTGGGACTGTTTGGTTTCAAGTGAAGTTATAGGCTTTTTTTTAAGACTGCCTTCAAAGTTTGAGCTGCTCTTTCCATAAGAACATTGGACGATGGATTGTATGGAGCTGTCCTTATAAGCAGAATGCTATTCAACTTTAGGAAATACTCAAATTCCTCATGGTAAATGATGGCCTGTTGTCTGTGACCAACACTTCCAAGAGCCCATGTATTGCAAAAGATGTTCGCAGCTTTTCTATTGTCGCCGTATGTTTGAAGAATTAACTTTATGCATGTTCAACCACTTTGAGTGGGCATCTACAATGACTAAGAAAGTTGAATCCATGAAAGAGCTGCCATTGTTGATATGTAACCGAGTCCAGGGTTCACGTGGCCATTCCAACAAATGTGGGGGAGCTGCTAGCAATAATTTTTGCATTTGTTGGCACTGTGGGCTCTGCCCCACTAAACTGACCCTATCTGCATCCAATACTGGCCACCAAATAGAACTTCTCACAACATGGTCATTGTGGACGACCCTGATGGAGTTCGGCTGTACCTGGCAGCAACCTTTGCTCGGGACAATCACTCTTGCTCCCTGTAATAAAATGCCATCCTCTATGGTAATCTGTTCTCACCATGTCCAGAAAGGTTTCGTTTCTGCTTGTGATGGCCCTTTAGTTTCTCCCATCACCACCAGCTGTTGTATTTTTGGCAGAATCAAATCTACTTGTGTCCACAATCTGATATTGTCAGTGGTGACTGGAAGAGTGTACAGAAAATTTAAATGCAGAATGGATTCTTCTAAAGCTGACATCACCAGTGGTGTATCTACCAGCGGGAGGCAACTCAATTTGCGACTTGGCTTCCCAGACAGTATTCCAACTTGTAATTGTATACACTTAGAATGAGAGCCCATTATTGAATTCGACCTCAGGCTATGGGCAGCACAGCTTTGAGTAACCCTAGTAGAGGTTTGTGATCTGTTACTATTACAAACTGACATCTATGAGGGTGTTGGTGGAACTTGCTCACGTCAAAAGATGACCACCAAACCTACCTTCTCTGTCCAGACATATTTGCGGTCAGCAGCCAAAGTCCAGAAAACATGCACAATTGTGTGATTCTCTCCATCAGGCCATCTGTAAGCCAATACTACCATGATGCTGCATGTGAAGGCATTAGTTGTCAGCACCACCTCCTGCTTGGGGTGATAAGGGGTCAACATGACGATGATGATAACTACATTTTTTTTCTTTTCTAAAGGCTACATCTTGGCTATGAGACCATTTCCAAAGCTGACCATTTTTCAATAGCAGGTGGAAGGGTGCCAGGATGGAGGCCAAATTAAGTATGAAGATTCCGTAATAATGCACCACTCCAAAGAAAGACTGAAGCTCCGGTGCAGAGGTGGGAGCCAAGACACCCTTCATCAGCCTCAATTTATTTTCCTATAAGTGTAATTATCTTGTTAACAGTGTAGCCCAATCTATTCCTGATTTGGAGAAATGTCTGTGTGGTGCTGGATAAGCACAACAGCTCTGGCACCATCCAGAGAGCAGGGGAATCAACGTTTTGGGCATAAGTCTTCATCAGCAATGAGGTTTGTGTGTCAGGGGGCCGAGAGATAAATGGGAGTAGGGGTGAGGCTGAGGGGAAGGTAGCGGAGAGTGCAATCGCTTGATGAAGGTGGGGAAGAAGGTGATAGGTCGGAGAGTAGGGTGGATCAGATAATTGGGAAAGGTGATGGACAGGACAAGAGGTCAATAGGTGTCGGCTTGGGACTGGGATAAGGAGGGGGGAGGGGTAATGAGGAAACTGGTGAAATCCACATTAATCCCATGTGGTTGCAGTGTCACAAGGCGGTAGATGAGGAATTCATCTTCCAGGTATCGGGTGGTTAGGGTTTGGTGATGGAGGAGGCCCAGGATCTGCATGTCCTTGGTAGAATGGGAGGGAGGAGTTGAAGTGTTCAGCCATGGGGTGGTTGGATGGTGCAAAATCCCAGAGATGTTCTCTGAAACGATCCACAAGTCGGCATACTGACTCCCTGATGTAGAGGAGACCACATAGGGCAAAATGGATACAGTAGATGTCATTTGTGGAGGTATGGGTAAATTTCTGTCAGATGTGGAAGGATCCTTTAGAGCTTTGGACGAAGGTGAGGGAGGATGTGCCTGCGAGGGTTCTGCATTTCCTGCGGTGGCAGGGGAAGGTGCCGGGAGTGGGGTGAGGGCTGGTGGAGGGGCATGGATCTGACAAGGGAATCGTGGAGGGAATAGTCTCTCCAAAATGCTGTTGGGGTGGAGGGGGGTTATATATCCCTCGTGGTCGGGTCTTTTTGGAGGTGGCGGAAGTGGCGAAGGATGATGCGATATATAGAGGTTGGTGGGATGGAAGGTGAGGACCGGGGGCTCTGTCCTTGTTACATTGGGAGGGCTGTGGTTCAAGGGCTGAGGTGCAGGAAGTAGAGGAGATGGACTGGAGGGCATCGTTGACCACATGGGAGGGGATATTGCGATCTTTGAGGAAGAAGGAAGCCATCTGGGGTTTTCTATGGTGGAATTGGTCATCCTGGAAACAGATGCGGCAGAGGAATTGGAAATAAGAGATAAGGTTTTTAACAGGAGGCAGAGTGGGAGGACATGTAGTCCAGGTAACTGTGGGAATCCATGGGTTTGTAGTAGATGTCCATGGTTAGTTAGTCACTGGAGATGAAGAGGTCCAGGAAGGGGAGGGAAGTGTCTGAGATGGTCCAGGTGAAGTGATCTCCAACATCTGCAGTCCTCACTTTCTCCTTGGAGAAATGTCTGAGGACTATGTACAAGTTCTCTAAGTGCTTTTTATAGTCTCCCCTGTTATTAGCACATCATCTAGATAAGTGGCGACCTGAAGTAGACCTTGTAAAAAGTTCTCCATCGTCCGCTGAAAAAATGGCTGTCTCTTATATTGGTACAAATCCTCACTTAAGCATACACCTGGGAATCCTCATCTGTCTGCAACTGCAGGTATGCATGGCTCATGTCCAACTTTGTGAAGTACAGCTCCCACCGCCTGCAGTTTTACATATAAGTCCTGTATGCGAGGGATTGGGTATTTATCCAGCTGTGAGAAGAGATTAACCACTTGGTTAAAATCCTAACAAAGACAAAACGACCCATTGGGCTTCATAATCAGTGAAACTGGGGCTACCCATTCTGCAAACTGAACTGGTTTTATGATTCCTTCGCTATCCAGCTTCCTGATTTCTGCTCTCACTTTTTTACGTAAGGCAAATAGCATTCTGCAGGCCTTGCAGTATAATGGAATTGCTTCCTGGTCAATATGCAAGGTGGCCTTGGCTGCTTTGATAGTCTCCAGATCTTCTTGAAAAATGTTTGGGTATTTAGAGTCATAGAAAAGTACAGCACGGAAACAGACCCTTCGCTCAAACCTGTCCATGCTGACCTGATATCCAAACCTAATCTAGCCCCATTTGCCAGCATTTGGCCCATATCTCTCTCAAACTTTCCTATTCATGTACCCATCCAGATTCCTTTTAACTGCTGCAATTGTACCAGCCTCCACCACTTCCTCTGCAGGTCATTTTATACATGTACCATCTTCTGTGTGAAAAAGTCACCCCTCAGGTCCCTTTTGTATCTTCCCCTTCTCACCTAAACCTATGCCCTCTAGTTCTGGTCTCCCCACCTCAGGGGAAAGACCTCGTCTATTTATCTTATCCATGCCCCTCATGATTTTATAAACCTCTGTAAGGTCACCCCCCACCCTCCCCCAGCCTTTGACACTCCAGGGTAAACAGCACCAAGCCTTTTACTACAATGGGTGATAACTGAACTGACTGTTTCTCATACAAGATCGGAATTGAAGTTGTACCCTTAATCTGTAAAGGTTCCCTGATTTAAGTTCTCAGTCTAGCTGCGGTCTTGCAAAAACTTAAGGGGTAGAGTCCAGAGCAAATTTTATTAAAGACTGGTTCTACAATCACTGATACAGCCACTAGAACCATTAGAACCAGGTGACCATTTAACCAGCATTTATTTTAATTGGTTCTGTCGCTAAAGCAATTTAATTGTTCCAAACCAGATGTAAGTGGACTTTCATCTTTCCAGGGTGCTCACTCTCTTAGATATTGACCGATGAGTTCTCCTACTCAATTCAGGTCTAGTGGGAGTCTTTTGCTGTCTCGAGTCCACATACCAGTCCACATAGTTATTGCCAGTAACTATAATGGCTTACCAGTCCAGATCTTGAAGAAAATGTTAACTGTTTCTCGGAGGTTTGGCTTTGTTTTGAGTATTGCTGTGAGTCGACCTAGGATCCCTCTGTTCAGAATTTACCATGAGTGAGGCTATGCAAGTGCCTCACTCAATTGATGTCCCCCAAGCTCAATCAGCCTGGCGCAGGTGTCCACTTCCATTGGCATAACCAGTAATTTTTATGCTCTACTCACTGCATTTTCTAATGACAAAGCCCATTGTATTATCTTTTTAAAGTTCAGTTGGGTTACAGCTAGTAGGTACTTTTACATGGTTACATCATTAATCCCACATACCGAATGGTGTCTCAGCATCTCATTAAGAGTTAAACCAAAGTTACAAGTCACTACCAGTCATCTTAATCTTGTCAAAATTCATGTTATAGATTCCCCTGGTTTTGAACTGCCAAGTAAAACTGATAGCATCTCAGAATGAGAGGAGACTTGAGATTATAATATTCCTTAACTAAATCTGTCAACCCAAGAAAAGTTTTAGTATCTGGTGCATCAGAAAACGTTAGGCTCTTAATAACCAAAAAAGCTGTGGATCCACGAGCTATTAGGAGAATTACTCATCAATTGTCATTTGCCCAGAGAAAGTAACACATTCTTTTCACATACTGGTACCAGTCTTCAATGGCAGGATTGAACAAGTCCAGCTTACCAAATGATCAAATGATGCCAGAAAAGACTGCTGTTGCAAGCAGATTTCTTTCAGAGCATTTTTTCCCTCATTGCCACTGAAATAACTCCACAGAGATTGGCATCCTGTCACCAAGTCATCCTTTATTTACACGTGACACTGGTCCAACTTCCTCCAGGCCAGCTCTCAGAGTGAGCAGAACCTCTGACACATCTGTTTATATCTGTCAGCAAAGCTTCCCTGACTGGGGCTGTTAATCTGGTCCAATCAGGAAACACGTTTTGTGAGGTCCACCTGGCTGACCTCATTACAATCGGCACACTTGCCATCATCTTTCCAAGGGCAATTAGAGATCTGCAATAAATGCTGACTTTACTAGCAAATATCCAAAATGTAAAGAAGGTGCAGGTAGCCCCCACTGTCTGAAGGTAGACCGTTCCCAGCCTCTTGTAAGCTGAAAATGGCGTAAAGTGATGGTGCATGATTTTTATGGGAAAAAGTATCGCTGTTTCTTGGAAAAGCAAAAATCCTCTTCGAATTCACGAAAACAGGTACAAATGTAGGTCTTTCATTAAAGTGAAATTGAGTAAAGTGAACTTCCGAAAAGCGGGAGATAGTTGTATTGCTGCAAGCATTATGTTTGATGTTTTGTTACTGGATCCTGGAATTCTAATGTCAGAAGTTTGTAGCTTGCATTGTCTACAGGAATATTTAATTATAGCAGTAAACAGCTTTTGAGTCTATTTTTGTGCTTAGTTCTGTTGTCTATTATACATGCATGAAAGCCAGGCTCTGTAACTACGTATTTTTAGCTTTTTTTTTTCCATTTTCTTAATTCTGTGGTGTGCTTTCATGCTCATTCTTCCTTGGTCCGCAATCTATCATTCACACGGAGTGGTTGGTTTTATGAGGCAGCAATATGTTTCCTATGAATTGTTTTTCATTTTGTGCTTTTACTTTTAACATTAACAACTCAGTTATTTTCTGTCCTAAACATAATCTACACGTACATGGCTAAGACCTTCTTCTTTGTATTTTTAGCTACAGAGTTTCTTCATTATAAAGCCAGTATTTGTGAAACCCTGACAGTCACCTTATGGCTCTATATTTTCTCTCTTGCTTTTTATATTTACTTTTCACCTTTCCACATTGCTTTTCTTCACATCTATTAGTTTATGTTTTGATGCATAAAATTAGTCTGGTCACATTACATTAAATGTATTGCTAAATGCCAGCTAGTTACCTTAAATCACTGCTGCACCTTACTATGTATCCAAATCCTTAGAAAAAAGTGAGCTTTAAAATAAAACAACATTTAAAACTTAAGGCCCATGATGTGTAGGTTTAATGAAAAACAAGTCAAACTCTGATATTTGTGAACTAGAATGACAAAAAAAACCCCAAAAGCTACATGGTAATAGTGTACACACACATATTCGTCAAAGAATTAACCTTAGCACATTTACTTGAATAAGACATTTGTTAGGTCTCAGCTTGAGTATTGTGTTCAGTTCGGGACGCCACATAGTAGGAAAGATGTGAATGTATTGGATAGAGTGCAGAAGCGATTTGCAAGAATGGTTCCAAAGATGAGAATTTTCAGTTATAAGGACAGGGAATAGAAGTTGAGTGTTCTCCTTGGAGACAAGAATGCTAAGAGCCATAGTCCATAGATATAGAAGCAGAATTAGGCCATTCGGCCTATCAAGTCTACTCTGGCATTCAATCATGGCTGACATGTTTCTCAATCCCATTCTCCTGTCTTCTCCCAAAACCCTCAATCCCCTTACCAATCAAGAACCTATCTATCACTGTCTTAAATACATGCAATGACTTGATCACCACAACTTTTGTAGCATTGAGTTCCACAGATTCGCTACCTTCTGGCCGAAGGAATTCCTCCTCGTCTCAGTTCTAAAAGGTCATTGCTTCACTCTAAGGCTGTGCCCTTGTGTCCTAGTTTCTCCTACTAGTGGAAGCATCTTCTCCATGTCCACTCTGTCCAGACCTCTCAGTAATCTGTAAGTTTCAATGAAATCTCCTGCCAGCCTTATGAACTCTATCAAGTTCAGACTCAGAGTCTTCAACTCCTTGTCATGTGACAAGCCTTGGGAGGCGAGGGTTTAATGGCATTATTGCTAAACTGTTAATCCAGAGAATAGTTAATGTTCTGGCGCCTCAAGTTCAAATCCCGCCATAACAGATGGTGGAATTTCAATTCAATGAAAATCTAGAATTAGGAGTCTAATGATGATCATGAGTCCATTGTCAATTGTTGGAAAAATGCAACAAGAGCACTAATTACCTTGAGCGAAAGAAACTGCCATCCTTACCTGGTTTGACCCACAGCAATGAGGCAACATGTCCTCTGGGTAATTAGTGATGGGTAATAAATGGCCTAAGTAATAGTGCCGTCATCCTGTGAATAAATTAAAAAGACCCAAAATCATTCTTGTAAACCTCCTCTGGACCTCCTTCAAGACCTGGACATCATTCCTTAAATATGAGACCCAAAACTGCTCATAATATTCCAAACGTGGTATGACCAGAGCCTCCTACAGCTGCAAAAATACATCTCTGCTCTTGTATTCCAGCCCTCTTGAAATGAGTACTAACATTGCATTTGCCTTCCTAACTGCCAACTGAGGAGATCTAATGGAGGTTTTCAAAATCGAGTGGGCTGGATAGAGCAGATATAGAGAAACTGTTCCCACTCATATAGAATTAAGAACCAAAGGGCACAAATTTAAAGTGATTTGCAAGGGGAACAAATGTGAGATGAGGAAAAAACTTTTGTAGTCAGTGAGTAGTAAGGGTATGGAATGCATTGATTGGAGTTGTGGTTGGAAGTGGGTTCAACTGAGGCATTCAAGAAAGTTTTAGATGATTATTTCAATAGAAATAATATGTGAGGGTATGAGACAAAAGCAGGAAATTGGCAATAGATAACAGTATTCATGTGAAGAGCTGATGCAAGCATGACGGACCAAATACAGTGTCTCCTCCTGTGCCGTAACATTTCTGTGATTCTGTGATATTCACCTAACTGAAATTCTAGTTCCATACTACACGATTGGGTGTAATGACCTCGGATGTGTCCTTGGATACCACCCAGTTGTACAAATAACCACTATTCAAGTAGATTCACAAACACCACTTCAGTAAAGAAAAAGCTGGATTATAAATATGAATGTGCACACAGCATTCTTTGATTCTGTTTTCTTCTTCATCTCTACGCATTAATAGGAAATTGTTGGGGATCAAAACCCATAGTATTTGACAGGGATGTTGAATTTCACTAGAATTGGTTTGCTTTATTTTGTGTAAATGTTGGAACAAAGTGTAAACTCCAAATTTTCAATGATCAAAGTTAAATTTGGTTCCTTTATTCAACTTATTGTATCCCAACCTCTGCTGTCCACCTACATGCCCCACTTCAACAACCCCAACAATCTAAAAATAGGGAAGTGAAAGATTAAGGAAAGGGAGATGTACTTTTGCTGTTCCAATGCACACATTGATTTTCAAATCAAAATAATCCTTTTACGTTTGGTAGACCATCATGTTAATTTTATCAGCATATTTCTGGCCAGTCTGGTGGCTTTTGATTGTTTTTAATGTCTGACTTGCATATCAAACAGTTTGGCTGCAAGAACGTGTCTGACTAGAGTTTGCAAGGCTTTTAACATTTCAAAGGCATGAAGGCATTGCTTAATTAACTTGTGAATATACAAGTTTAATTTATTAACCCAGACAGTTCCCATAGAAATGCCAACATCCCTATACACAATGTGTGTTTTATTCTTCTCTCGCAAAAAAATCTTTTTAAGAATTCAATTAATTGTAGTCACATTTTAAAATAAACAAATATTTTGACCATCTACACTTTCAAATGAAAATAATTCAGACATGTTATTGTTTGAAACAAGAGAGTTGTACATTTTTAACATAGAAACACTAAGTATTGCTGCAGAAATATTTGGTTAAAGAAGGAAAGGTGCTGAATAATTATTTTCCTTAAAGCAAACATGTATATGTTTTAGCCTTCACTCTTAAAAAAAAATGGTCAGCAAAGATAAAAAGGTACATTTTCATGTTAAAAGTGGATATATTAAATTTGTTTCCCTACAGTATGGAAACAGGCCCTTCAATCCAACAAGTCCACACAGATTCCTGTACCCTATATATACCCCTAACTAATGCACCTAACACTAAGGCCAATTTAGCATGGCCAATTCACCTGACCTGCACATCCTTGGATTGTGGGAGGAACGTGCAAACTCCATGCAGACAATCACCTGAGGTGGGAATCGAACCCAGGTCCCTGGTGCTGTGAGGCAGCAGTGCTAACCACTGAGCCACCATGATTTAACCATCTTTGCAAGAAAGGATAACTCAGCTTATTTACAAGGAAGCAATTAAAAAGATTTATTATTCTTGCATTAAGAAAACTTCAGCCTCCTTTGCAAATTCCTTCAATAAGGCCCACAACCCTCAATCAGTTCATTTAGCACCCTCTTGGCAAAATTATGATCTATGGTTTAAGCTGCTTTTTCACAATAGTATCTGGAAATATGAGGTAAACAATGAACAGAAGTCACTTTAAATTTAAAATGGCAATCATCCAAAAGTCGAAAGAAAGGAAACGAAGAAACGAGTGACACTTTGGCTGACTTGTGATAAATTCACAGTTGTACTAAAGGTACCATTGGCAGTTTTGCCAGTGAACATGTCCATTGGGTGCCAGGTTATGCATATTTCGCTCATAGACTGTTGTTGCTCGGTAGATTTTTGTTTATTTGATGAGTGGTGACAGATTCCAGGGTAATCGTCAAACACTTTACTGTAACTGGAACTTGTAATGAGAGTGATCAGCCAGAACTCACGGTCCACCATGATACATGTAGGAAGGGAAATGTGATCCTGCAGTCAGAATGTAAGGAACTAGGGAGAAAATTAGTGAACAGAACCTCAAAAATAGTGATTATCATGCACAAGCGAGTACAGAAATAGAAAGATAAGACAGATGAATACGTGACTGGAAAGATGGTACAGGAGGGAAACAGTCAGAAGGGTTGTACCTGAATGGATTTGGAACTGAGTTCCTTGTGGGGCATTTTACTGGTGCTATTGAGGAAGCTTTAAATTAACAGATCAGTGGTCTGCTAACAAGGAGAGAATATTAGAGAGCAATATCACAGTGCACCTCAGAGTAAGGGAGAAATTCAAACATTCTAAATCAGAACTATACTTTTTGTAAGTGAATGAACAGAGTACAGTAATGAAGCTGGTGAGTTCTAGGCACAGATTGCTGTGTGAAATTATGATATTACACTGATAAGTTATCTGACTGTAGGAAAAGAAGACTGACTGTTAAATAATCCTGGATATATGGTGTTCAGGAAAGCTAGGAAAGACAGTAATGGAGGAGAAGTGATAGTATTGGTTAAATGTAGCATAGCATTACTGGAGAAAAAAATGCCTCGAAGAGTTCAAAGACAGAATTCGCTTGAGCAAGAAGGGTGCAATTACATTGCTGTGCATAGTCTACAGACTGCCAACTATTGGGAAGGATGTAAAGGAGCAAATCTGTATGGAAATTGCGGCAAGGTGGAAATATCATAGGGTAGTTACTATGGGGACTTTAATTAGCCAAAAATTGACTCATGTTAAGGTCAGAGATAGGCACAATGTCTTAGATTGCAAGGAAGAAGTGTATTTCTGACAAGTGTCAGGGAGGAAGTACAGTTGAGAACCAAGCTGCGTACAAAATGTTCAGGAGGGAGGTGAAAATCAAATAAAAGAAGCAAAGAGAGTTTATGAACAAAAATTGGCAGCTAACATAAAAGGGAATCCCAAAGTCTTCAATTGATACGTAGATAATAAAAATGTAGTAAAAGAATGAATAGAGATGATTAGGGGACCAAGCAGGAGATTACACATAGAGGTACGTGGCATGGACAAGGTATTTAGTGACAATTTTTAGCTATCTTTATCAAGGAAGCAGATGTCATCCAGAACAAGGTAACAGAGGAGGGAACTCTGTCACTGTCAAAAATTGTTAAGGAGCAAGTATTGTACAACATGTTGGTGCTTAGAGTTGAGAAGGCACTGGGACCGAATGAGGTATATCCAACTATATTGAAAAAAAAAGTGGTAGTGGAAATTGTGAGGACACTGGCCATAATCTTTCAGTCTTCCCTGGACTTGGGGGAGGTGCTAGAAGACTGGAGAATTGCAATCAGATGTCCTTGTTCAAAAAGATTGTAACGATTAGGCCTGCAATTATAGATCAATCAATTTTAAAGTCAGTCATGGGGAAATTTCCAGAAACAAAATTTGGGATAGAATTAATAGTCACACGGACAAATGTGGATTAATTCTAAATTCTACCTCTAAAGGGGAGATCATTGTTTACTAAGTTGCTGTGTTCTTTGAAAACATAGTAGAAATGGTCAATTGGAGTATCACTGTTCTGGTGTAAGTGGATTTCCGGAAAGTGTTCAATGCAGTGCCACAAAACAGATATAAGAGAAAATTTAGAGTTTCTGGAATAAAAGGGCAGTAGCAACTTGGATACAAAATTGGCTGAGTGATAAGAAAAACAGAATAATGGTCAATGGATGCTTCAGGTGGGAAGAAGTTTTGTAGTAGAGCTCTCCAGGAGTCATAGAGTCATAGAGATGTACAGTATGGAAACAGACCTTTCGGTCCAACCCGTCCATGCTGACCAGATATCCCAACCCCATCTAGTCCCACCTGCCAGCGCCCGGCCCATATCCCTCCAAACCCTTCCTATTCATATACCCATCCAAATGCCTCTTAAATGTTGCAATTGTACCAGCCTCCTCCACTTCCTCTGGCAGCTCATTCCATACACGTACCATCCTCTGCGTGAAAAATGTGCCTCTTCGGTCTCTTTTATATCTTTCCCCTCTCACCCTAAACCTATACCCTCTAGTTCTGGACTCCCCGACTCCAGGGAAAAGTTTTGCTTTTCTGATTTATATTAATTATCTAGATGTTGGAGTGCAGTGGACAATTTCAAAGTTTATAGATGATATGAAGCTTGGAAGCATTGTAGCCTATGAGGAGAACAGTCTAAATCATTGAAAGACATTGACAGTTTGGTCTAGTGAGCAGATAATGTTCAGTGCAGGCAAGTGTGAAGTTATACCTTTTGGTAGAATGAACATGGAAAGACAGCATAAAGCAAAGAGTATATCTCGAAAGAGTGTGCAGGAGCAGAGACTTTGGTGTATATGGGCATGAGTCAGGAAAGCTGGCAAGACAGGTGGAGAGCCCTGTTAATAAAGCAAACATTGTCCACAACTTTATTAGTAGTCGCATAGATTACAAGAGCAGGGAGGTATGCTGAACTTGTATAAGATGTTTGTTAGACCTCAGCTGGATTATTGTGTATAGTTCTGGGTCCCAGATTTTGGATGTGGGGGGATATGAATGCATCAGAACGAGTGCAGAGGAGGTTGACATGAATGGTCCCAGGTATGAGAAAACTAAGTTAGGAGAATAGTTTGGGGTAGTTAGGACTAGTTTTCTTGGAAAGAAGAAATGTCTGGACAGAGCAGACAGGGCGACACTATTCCTTATTGTAAATGGGTCAAGAATGTGAGGGCACAGATTTAATTTGATTGGCAAAAGCATAAAATGCGATGCGAGAAAAAAACTTCAAATGGCAAATGATTTAGATCTGGAATACATTGCACAGAAACATGGTGGAGGCAAGTTCAATTGAGGCATTCAAGAGGGCATTAGATGTGCATTTAAATAGAAACAGCATGAAAGGCTAGAAAAGGTGTAATTAGTCATGATGCCCATTCAAAACCCAATGCAAATGTTGTGGACCAAATGGCTACATTCTGAACTATAATAATTCTATGATATATAACCTGGTAATATGGGAAATCTGTGGTAGACATTGTGACTTGGCACTATACTTAACTTGTACAGATGCTTTGTAGATGGTAAACTTGCATCATAAAGCTGAATCCACATTTGCAAAGTTTATAAATTACCTGGGGAGTGGTGGTACCAGGTATGGAAGATCAATAGCCATGCTAGATTACTTTAAAGTACAAGTTATATTGTGATGTAAAAGTTAAATAACTGAATATGAAAGCATTTGTATGAAACTGACTCATCGTGGGTTTGCTTGATTTTCCTTTGTGGATCTATAAACCAAAGTGAATTAATCTGCTTCTCTTTCATTATGCTGCTGTTATGTTTGATGTCTAGTTCCCACACAAAATATACAAGCTTAGAGCATAAAAAATGACTGAGGTTAGTGCAATCCACATCTGCTGAATGTTCTTAATGAAGAACATATCCGCAGCTGGAGTTTTACTATCAATACTTCTGTCTTCATTTGTGATTTTTCAGAATTCTGAATGTTTGTACTCAAAATGTATGGTTTCTACTTGAGTTATTCTGGTGGTTGTAGAACAGGTGCATACTTTATATGGAGCCTTTTTTTTGTGGCTGCCACTGAAGTTTCTGCCCTTTTGCTCTTTTCTTCCTCCTCATTTTATTTTAATGAATGGTAGCTTTTCACCACCATGGGAACATGGCACAGGAAGCACTGCCAATGGGAAACCAACAACACACTTAAAAAAAGAATTCATGTGACACAGGTACAGCATACAGCTAATAGAATTAATTTCCTTCTCAATGACTGCAACCATTTTTCTTTAACATTATGTAACATTACACTTTTATTCTATTTTTTTTAAAAACACAAGATCATTCCTTTATGTCTGGTTTGTATCTATACATGATATGCACATGCAAATGCTCACTTGTAAAATAAACACAGGACCTACTTTGCAATTTCCATTGTGAATTTGATTCGTTGAGGTAACTGAGATGGACGGGAACACTGGCTTAAAGTGCCAGTAGTTGATTTAAAAGGTTTAAACATCACTGAAGCTGATTTATGCAGGATGTTGAACTGTTCAAACTCAGACAGAAATCAAAAGCAAAAGTTGTAGAAGAGCCCTACACTGGAATAATAATAATAACAAAAGAAATATCACAGTGGATAGAAATAATGTTTAAAGCTTTTTTGAAGCATTCAGTGGGTAGCTTGTAAAGTGCATTCATTTTTGGAGCATTTTCCTCTTTTCACTACTTGGCCCAAGTCTTCTGTTCTCTGACTCATATTACCACAAGCATCCTCTTTGGGGAGTTCAATTGCCTTCCTAGTGACTAAACAATGATACTTAAGGCTTAACATGTAAATGATTTTTGGCATGTATCTGTGTGAAATATAAACAAATGTACAGCTCCCAGCCAAACCACCACAGCAATATGCATGAACTGAGGGCACTCTGAAAACCAACATATTCCAATTAATCTCATGCCATTTTCCAGTGACTGTTCATGTTAAATATAGTTGCTGCTAAACTGTAATCAAATGAGATCGTAGAACAGTGGATGAAACCAAATAAATGCAATGTTCATCCTGCTCATCTCCAAAATCATTTTACTTCCACAAAGTCCTTCAATATGTTATTGTTCTCCAAATCCATACCTTTTCTTTCCAGAATTTTCTGTGATCAGATTTCCACCCCCTGCAATAATCAAAGTCACAAATGGCATTCTATCTGACTGTGATAAAGGTAAGTGATCCTTTCTCGGTCTGTGTGCACCTTTTGACATGATGGATCACATCATCCTCCTCTGACACCTTTCCACTATCATCCAGCTGCACCTTATCTGCTTTTTAATCATTGAATTCTCTGGCAATGATTACTCTTCCTATTCCAGCACTGTTACTCACATGGTGAAGAGAAAACTAGGGGATAGTTCCCAGCATGAAAATCAGTGTGTGTACCTGACTGCTCCAGCTCACTGCATGCCCCTCCAGGCCTCCATCTTGGTCAGCAGTCCCCAGCACCTCAGCACTTGCTCAGTGGGCAGTGACTGTCTGAATTTTTCATCTGTGAAAGGTGACATCAAACACATAGCAGCGTCACCACACTGTCATGAGACTCCTCCCATTTACTAAAAATCAATGTTCTCTCTAAGTTGTGTATGGTATACAAACACATTGAAGTCTGGACCTCAGAGGTCCACATAGTGGCAGGAGAAATTAGAAGGATCAAATCTTATGTTACATTTCTCCATTTCAATCCTACACTTTCAAGTTCACCAACACTTTTCACTGCAATGCTTCTGCTGGGCCACTTTGCACCCAGGAGGAGGCATCAAGAGCAAGATGCATATTAGGGGTCTTAGCTCACTCTCTTAGTGCTCGTTTTCTTAGTGCTCACTCTCTTCACACTTAGATTCTCATCTTGGCCTTGCTTTGCCTCTTTGCACTTTTCTGCCTCATTCAGAACTTAACTGGTTCACAAAACTTGTGTCTTGCTTTGCCTTGTCTTTTAATTCAGACACAAAACTAGGGAGCCTGACATGATTGTTGGCAGTAATCATCCAGCTGGTGAACATGTTACTGTGTGACACTGTTCTATGTCAATGCCACACCTGCATCTTACCTGGCATACCCACTATATGTGGTCAAGCAGACGTCTGTGTCCCAAAGTCCAAGAGGAGCAGTCCTCAGTCAATTTAAGAGTGACTGTCAACAGTTAGAGAGGGGAAGTGGTGAAGGATTGGATTCCAGTCAGCAATGAGCACTGTCTGATCTCATCCAGGGTCTTGTACACTTTTGTCTCAGCTGCTTGGGGCTATCAGGGTCAGGGAGTGGGCCGTGGTCAGTCCTGCAGCTTCTATGCAGCCAGTCCAGGAATTAATGGTAAGTCACTTGGGGAATTACATAAAGATAAGTCACTCACCAGTTGCGGTTGTCCTTCCAAGTCAGTTGCACAGGGGTGGGTGTTAGTGGTATTGCAGATAGGCACGGGCAGTCCTCACTCACGGTGACCAGATATTATGCTATGCTAGGCATTAGGCAAAGAGTAGCACTCCTTTACAGAGAGCGAACAGCAAATATCTCATGCATTCACATAGGTTTGACAAACATCTACAAATCTGAATGCAGCTACAAATTACCTCCACATGATTTGATTCCCAACAGCACCATTCATTGACCATTTGTTGTGTTCAAGCAGTTGAATCAGCATAGCCAAAAACCAAATAAAGAGGCATCAAAGAAAGTAGCATATGATGAGAAAACTTTGCTTTGAGGAAAAGATAGGGTAGAATGTCAGATGAAATACTCAAATTTGCTCTCTGTAATGTCAACAACAGTCCACTTGTTTGTAACTGCTTGTTTGTAACTGTCTAAGATGATTCACCAACATTCCTTGAGAAGGGAATTCTGCCACCTAAACCTGAACTACTCTGTAAGCGACTCTGGAGCCATAGCAATGTGATCTGATTCTTAACTGCTTTCTGAAAAGAAAGGGAAGGGCCTAATGGTATTATTGCTGGACTGTTAATCCAGAGACCCAAATAATATTGATGGTGGAATTTGAATTCAATAAAAATATCTGGAACTAAGAGTCCAATGATGACCATGCATCCATTGTCGAGTATTGGAAAAAGTCATCTGGCTCACTATGCCCTTTTGGGAAGGAACCTGCCATCCTTATCTGGTCTGGTCTACCTGTAATTCCAGTCCTATAACAATGTGGTTGACTTTTAACTGTCCTCTGGGCAATTAAGGATGGGCAATAAATGGTGCCTAGCCTGTTATATGTTCATCCCATGAATGAATTTTTAAAAAAGGCCCACTAAAAGGTCTTTTAAGAGTAAAATCAAATAGACCCCTGTATCAGACACAAAAAAGGCACATGCTGCTGAGTCATAGGAATGTAGGAACAGAAGTAGGCCATGCAGTGAGACCATGACTGATTTGAAATCTAAATGTAATTACCATTCTGCTTTTGGCCCATTTCCCTTCATACCTTTGATTAACAAAAATGTATCTATCTCAGACTTAAAATTAACAACCAACCCTGCATTTACTGCTATTTGTGGAAGAGAGTTCCAAACATCAACCACCCTTTTCTTTTGCGAAATGTTTCTTAATATTTCTCCTCAGTGGTCTGTCCCTAATTGTCAGTCTATGCCCCCTTGTTCTGAAATCCCCAACCAGTGGAAAAAGTTTATCTTTATTTATTCTTTCGTTTTCTGTTAAAATATTGAAGACTTTGCTCATATCATTTCTCTTACCTTCTAAATGCTGGAGAAAACAGGGTAAATTCATATAACCTCTCCTGATAACATAGCCCCTGAAATCCAGTTATCATTTTTGTAAACCGACATTGTACTCCCTCCAAGGCCAATATATTATGCCTAAGGTGTGGTGCCCAGTCCGCTCTCAGTATTCAAGTGGGATCTAACCAAGGTTTGTTGAGCTGCAGCATAACTTCTGCATCCTTGTAATCCAATCCTGTAAATATAAATGCCAGCATTCCATTAGTTTTCCTAATTAATTTCTGCATTTAAATATCTGTGTACCTGAACCCCCAAATACTCCACAGTATTTAACTTCATGCCCCCTAGAAAGTACCTTGATCTATCTTCTTTCAGTCCAAAATGTATAACCTCAGATGCTTACATTGAACTCCATCTGCCACAGTTCTCCTCATTCACTTAGTCTACCAATATCCCTGTATAATTTTATGATGTCATCCACACTGGCTACAGTGATGCCTAACTTTGTATCATCAGCAAATTTGGATATATGCCTTTCTATGCCATTATCTAAGTCGTTGATAAATAATTAGATTAATTGAGGCCCTAACTCAGATTCTTGTGGGATATTCCTGATCATATCCTGCCAGTTTGAGTACCAACCTTATCCCTATTTTCTGTTGCCTGCTACTCAACTAGTTTCCGAGTCATGTCAGTAATTTTCCCTCATTTCACCACAGTTAACATTCTCTTGTATGAGACTTTATCAAACACCTTCTGGAAATCCACATAAACATCATTCATAGCCATTCCCCAGTTACATCTTCAAAACAATTTAATAACATTTGCCAGACATGACCTACCTGTCATGAATCCATGCTGGCATTTCCTCATTAACTGAAATTTTCAAAGTGTCAAGTTGTCCCACCTTTGATTCTGGACTTGAGCAACTTCCCCACCACAGATGTTAAACTACTCATTTTGTAATTTCCTTATTTTCCTCTCTCACCCTTCTTTAAAAGTGGAGTGACATTTGCAATCTTCTGATCTAAAGGAATGACTCCTGTGTCTAGGGAACTCTTGAAGATTATAGTTGGAGCATCTACAATGTGCTCCATATACTCTTTAACATCCTCAAATGGAAACTGTCAGTTGTCACTCTTTAATTCCATTATTTTCCTCTTTACTGATGCTTTACTTGAGTTTATTTGTACCCTGTTCCCGAACATTATAATTCTCTTGGGACTTCTAGGGAGCTTTCCTCCTTTTCTAATGTAAATACTGGGGTCAAGTAATTTCAATTTTTAATGGGGCAACATTGTTCCTGACTGCACACTTTGTCTTTATGTAATTATTGTTTCTTATTCAAAACAAAAACAGAAATTGCTGGAAAAGCTCAACAGGTCTGGAAGCATCTGTGCAGAAATATCAGAGTTAACCTTTGGGTCAAATGACCCTTCCTCAGAACTTGGGACATATGGTGGTGTAATCAGAAACCCAGGCCAACTCTGGAGAAATAAATTCAAATTCCATGTGGTAGATAATGCCACCTGAATTAAATTAAAATATTTGGAGTTAAGAGCCAACCAAATGGCGATTGTCATAAAAATCCATCCGGTTCATTAACACCGTTTAAGGAAGGAAATTTGCCATCCTTAGCAGGTCTGGCCTACCTATGACTCCAGAACTACAGCAATGTGGTGGACTCTTAACTGCCCTCTGGGCAATTAGGGATGGGATAGTAAAACATCGTTTCAGACATAAGGATAATATGAACAGTGTGTGATGTTTCAAAATCATCATCTCAACCAAGAGTGCTACTGCCAGATGTACCTGCAATTAAGTACACTTTAGTGTTTACTTCCCCATTTCCAATTGCTGATGCAAGTTACTCTTGATTGCATGGTGAGCAAAAATCTTTATCCTAGTTTTGTTTTTGTGCAAGAGCAGTACTCTTACATTGCGTTTTTTTGTGCTTGTCCTACACCTATTCCTACCACTTTCTCCTTTGGTGAGTGTGAAGCAATATAAAGCTGTTCAAATACAGACAAGTTGGAACAATGTAACAGCTGGTTGAGATGACCCTGGGAAAGAAAACTCCAATGACACTGAGAGACACAACAATACATTTGACAGCCTATGATTTTCCTTCTTTACAGAGGGAACCTGTGAAAGGATTTGCCTCTGACAGCCTGAAACTCTCCTTCCCAGCCCACAGACACAAATAAACTTAGGCTTCTCGATAATAGTTCGCACTTTAAGATATGTTCTCCACAGCATGCACATATTCTCACAGTGAAGAAGATAATACATAGGATTACATGGACTACATAATAAGCAAGCAGGTTATTCAGCCAACCAGTTCATCTTGGTATTTATATTCCACTCGTCTCCTATCACCTTCCACATCTAAATTTACCATCACAAATCCTATTCTTAAATTTATTGGGAGATTGATTTCTGTTCTCATTAATTCTCGTCATTGTGATTGCTTTGATTTAAATCCAACACTTGTTCTAGTTCAATGAATAAAATGGTGAATTTTAGTTCACATATTTAGCGACTGTTAAAAGGAGCTAAGATTTCAGTTGACAGAATGTTCTTTCCTTCAAAGAAATCTCTTGAGGCAAATTGAATCTGTGTTTAATACAAACCACACTCTTGTGTAGATTTGGGTCACACTGATCATGTAGATGGGTTGAGTCTGTTGGGAACGACATTGCATGGGCTGTTGTATTTCTCCAAGCCAGTCAGAGGATCAGTTGTTTCATCCCATATATAACCCTTAGTGACAACTACTAAACACCATTTTCCATACTCAGTCATGTTTTGTATTTACATAATATGGAAAATAATTAATCATACCTCATTGACTTTGATTATTACACACACGTAGCTATGAAATATATTCAATGTCTTACCCTTTTTAAAGTCTAGTATCCAGAAGAAAATGATAGGAAAGAGACTCCATGATTATGAGACATATTGAAGTAGAGAAGAAGATACATTTTTCTGCTCTTCCTTTTTTTAAGCATTAAGATATTAAGCACTGTGATGTCATGCAATAACTTAGTCCCTTGGAGTTGTGGAGTCACCAACAATTAGCAGTAGAGATGAAAAGTGTGTTTTATGTCGTAGAGTTGCACTATGTAAAGCTCTGCTTTATAAAGATGTGTCATAACCTATCATGTCCTTATAACATTTGAATTTTGCACAGGTGACATCAACATTCTTTCATTTTAAGTTTTATTTGATGGTCATGTTGAGGAGATTTTGCCAGAGGTTAAGTGTTGCAAACTTGGATCATAATTCTGTGCAGAATATTCCAGTGGATAGTTACATTAGAAATAAAAGAACATGGTCACAAATAAAAGGATGATGTATTCTATTGCCTTTCTTCATATTTCAGATTTAGAGGAGGTTCTATTTGGGGGCCGTTTAATCTCTGGGTAGTAAAAATATCTTAACAAAAGATGATTACGTTTTCAATTGAATCAGTCAAGGTACAATAAATTGACCTATTAAGATTTAAGATTTGAAGATTTAAGCATGATCTCATGAAGATGCTATAATGGTAAAGAAATTTGACAGGGTAGATAAATTCTATTGCCTGGTAAGATATGATCTTATCCCTAGGTCAAGGCAATGTTAAGAATGAAATACAGAAGCATGTTTTCACTCAAAGTATAAATAAAATCTTGAAAGTGGTTCCCCAAATCGTTGTGAATTCTATGTCAAGATACATCTTCAAGACTGAAATTTGTATTAGTTAAGGGTATCACAGGATTTGAAACAAACCCACTACACCCGTGTCATCAGCGAACTTGATGATGTGATTCAACCTGTACATCGCTGCACATGTATGTGTCAGCAGGTAAACAGCAGTGGACTGAGCGCACAGCCTTGTGGGGGGGGGGGGTCTCCGTGTTCCGTGCCATGTTGTTGGAGGTACTGTTCCCAATCTGGACTGACTGAAGTCTCCTAGTCAGGGAGTCCAGGATCCTGTTACAAAAGGAGGTATTTAGGCCCAGCAGGCTCAGCTTTCCAATCAGGTGCTAAGGAGTGGTAGTGTTAAATGCAAAACTTGCTTGTTCTGTGGCGCTGTGGAGTCCGTGGACCATGTGTATGTTGGGTGTGGGCGTTTGCACTCCCTTTTTGATTTTCTGAAAAACCTTCTCCTCTGCTTTTGGTTGCACTTCAGTCCCACGCTCCTGATCTTCGGGCACCCAGTGCGGAGGAGGGAGGGCAGGTCTGAAGACCTCCTCGTGGGTCTGCTCCTGGGCCTGGCCAAACTGGCCATAAACAGGTCCAGGCAGCGGGCCGTGGAGGGGGTCGTTAGGGCCGACTGCCTGCCCCTCTTCCGCGGTTACGTTAGGGCCCGGGTGTCCTTGGAGAAGGAGCACGCGGTGTCCACCAACACCCTGGAGTTGTTCAGGGAGAGGTGGGCGCCGCAGGGAGTGGAGTGCATCATTTCCCCCTCCAACTCTATTTTGATTTAGTCCCTGCCCTCCCCTTCACTGTTTTGATCACACAGCATTGCCCTTTGATGTGAAGGGCACTGCTCGTCACAGGCCACTCGGGTGTTTTCCTACTTTTCCTGGTGGTGGAAATTAAATAAAGATTTGTGCACTTTATGTCTCTCACTGTGTCTCACAACTACACACACACACACTCACCATGGGTGCGGGGAAAAAAATAAGCACTACCAGTTAGGCGGTAGTGTGGGGGTTAATTTAAAAAAAAAAGAAAAAGAAGATAAAAAAAAAATTAAATGCAAAACTGAAGTCTATGAACAGTAGTCTGATGTAGGTGTCCTCATCTCCAGGTGGGTGAGGACCAGATGGAGGGTGTAGAAATGGCACCATCTGTTGAGTGGTTAGGCCTATACATGAACTGCAGGGTGTCCAATGAGGGGGCAGCAGAGTTTTAATATGCCTCATCACGAGCCTCTCGAAGCACTTCATGGTGATGGGTGTAAGTGCAACAGGGCTGTAGTTGTTGAGACAGTCGCTAAAGGCTTCTTTGGGACGGGGTTGATGGTAGTGGCCTTGAAGCACAGTGGAACCATGGCACAGCTCAGGGAGATGTTGAAGATGTCCTTGAGAATATCTGCCAGTCTGTTAGAGCATCCTCTGAGCAGTTTGCCAGGGATGTTAGCTGGTCCAGCAGCCTTCTGTGGTTGACTCTGCATAGGGGTTTTCCTCATGTTGACCGTGGTAAAACACAGCACTTGGTCATTGGAGGGGGTGAGGGGCGTGGGCTTCCTCATTGCCACGTCATTTTGTGCCTCAAACTGTGCATAGAAGTTGTTCAACTCATTCGGGAGGGAGGCCTCACCAGCACAAGCAGGCGATGCTGTCCTGTGGTTGGTGATGGACTGGATGCCCTTCCACATGCTCCGTTTATCGCTGCTGTCCTGAAAGTGACTGTGTATTCTCTGTGCATGTGCACACTTTGTCTCTTTGATGGCCTGAGTCAGGTTTGCCCTCGCTGTTGTTAGGGCTGCCTTGTCATCTGCTCTGAAGGCGGAATCACAGATCCTCAGCAGCGCGCACACCTTTGCGGTCATCCACGGTTTTTGGTTGGTGCGAGAAGTGATGGTCTTGAACACAGTGACATCAATGCAGTTGCCAATGTAGGGTTGAGTATGTGGTGCTGGAAAAGCACAGTCAGTCAGGCAGCATCCAAGGAGCAGGAGAATCGACGTTTCAGGCAAAAGCTCTTTATTCCTCACGAAGGGCTGTTACCCGAAACATTGATTCTCCTACTCCTCAAATGCTACCTGACCAGCTGTACTTTTCCAGCACCACACACTTGACTCTGATCTCCAGCATCTGCAGTCCTCACTTTAACCCACTTGCTAATGGAGCAAATCACCGACACCGTGTACTCCTCCAAGTTGATGGAGTCGCCATCGGTTGCCACCTCCCTGAACAGTCAGTCAGTATGCTCAAAATAGTCTTGAAGTGCAGAAATGGCTCCTGCCGGCCAGGCTTTCACTTGCTTCAGAACCGGTTTGACACGTCAGGCGAGCGATCAGAGATGTGATCTGAGGAGCCGAGATGGTGCAGGGGCTGTGCCCTGTATACGTTGGGATGTTTGTGTCAACCAGATCCAGCGTGTTCTCCCCTCTCATTGCCAAGTCCACATGCTGACAGAATTTAGGGAGCACTGTCTTGAGATTCGCATGGTTAAAATCTCCAGCCACAATAAACAGACTGTCAGGATGTGCATTTGGCTGTCCACTAATAGCCCCATACAGTTCAGAGTGTTTCCTTAGTATTAGCACCAGGAGGAATGTACACCCTGACTATAAGGACAGTGGTGAATTCCTGTGGTAAATAAAACAGTCTGCATCTAACGGTCACAAGCTCCACCAGTGATGAGCAGTAACTGGAGACTAGCACGGAGCCTTTACACCATTTTGCATTTGTGTAGACACACAGACTCCCACCCCAAGCCTTACTGCTGTGCCTTTCTGTCAGTGCGAAGCAAGGCGAGCCCATCTAGCTGGATGGCGATGTCTGGAACTCTGTCACTGAGCCATGCATTCTGTATTCTGAAACTCATGGCCACACTCCCACTTCAAAAGCTAATTACAGCCTACATGATCTTCCTCGTTACTAAGAGATGCACTAAAGCTTGCGTCAGCCATTGCAGAGGCTGAATGAGAAAAGACCCTTGTCTAAATATTCACTGATGCATACAGCTCTTGACATTTTACACAGGAAAAGAAATTAGATACCAGCAGAGGATAACTTTAAGAAAAAAATTGAGATATTGGAGTGAGAAAGAAAACCAAGGCAAGCTTCTGCAAGTATATTAAAAGGATTGAATAGCTAAGGTGAGCATTGGTCCCCAAGGGGTGAGTCTAGGGAGTTAATACTATGAAACCAGGGAAGGGTAGAGATTTTGGACAGATATTTTGTAACTTGCCATCACAGTAAAAGATACAGAAAGCATCCAAAGAATAGTGGAAACTTGAGTCAAAAGGAAGGAAGAAACCTAAAACAATCAACAATCAGAAAAAGAAATGGAAAACCTAATGGGACCTATAGTTGACAAATTCCTTAAGTTGATGGTCTGCATCCTAGGGTCATCTGATTCTACAGCAATGGTGAGTGCATTGATTTTAATCCATCAAAATTCTGTAAGAGTTTCAACATACTGGGAAACTGCAAACATAACACCCTCATTTAAGTTAGGTCAAGGTGAGACTAAAAAGCTGTAGGGCAGTTAGTATGAAGCTTCTCCTTGGGGGGGGATAAAGCTGGAAATCATTATCAAAGAGGGAGTACCAAACAACCATAATATAATGAGACAGAGTTTGTCAAAGGAAAATCTGTTCGATAAATTTATTAGAGTTCTTTAAAGATGAAACGATCGAGTTAAATAAAGAGGAACTAAAAGATATAGCGTGTTTGGATGTCCAAAAAAGGCATTAAATAAGTTGGCACAAAAGTTTATTGCACAAGTTAAGAGCTTATGCAGTCAGAAGTGATAAGGTTATAGGTTAATGGACAGGGTTTAACTGCATCTAACTAATGGAAAATAAATTTTAGACAAATGGTTCATTTTCAGGATGGTAAAGTGTAATTATTAGAGTGCCTTATGAGTCAAAGCTGGGAACTTGACTATTTATGTTCTACATTAGCAACTTGTTTGATCAGGTCAACTATATTGTTATCAAATTTGTAGACAATACAGAGGAAAGAAAATTGCAAGGAAGATACAAAGCATCTGTAAAGGGAAATATAGATAGGATGAGTAAACAGGCAAAACGTTGGCAGATCTAATATAATTTGGGAAAACGTGATGTTGTCTACTTTAGCTGGAAAAACAAGAAAAAAATTTAATTGGTGAGAGACAATAAATGCTGCAGTGCAGAGGGATCAGCAAGTTTCTTTGCCTGAATCACAAAGGTTAGCATGCAGGTACAGCAAGTACTTATGAAGGCGATCAGAATGATAGTCTTTATTGCGTGTGGGATGAAGCATAAAAATATGGAACTCTGGCTGCAATTGCACAGGACACAGTGAGATCAGAGCTGGAGTAGTGTAGTTTCAGTCACCTCACTCATATTGGAAGCTGTTCAGTGTATATTCTTGGAAGTTGGGATTTTTCTAATGAGGAAAGGGTAAGCAGATTGGAGTTTAGAAGAATAAGAAGTGATTTTATTGAAACATAAAGATTCTGAGTGAGTTTGAGAGGGTGGATATTTCTGCTCATGAAAGAATCTAGTGACACCTTCAAAGTCAGGGATCTCCCATTTAAACTAGGATGAAAAGGAGTCTTGCCTCTTAGAAGGTGGTAAATCTTTGGAATTCTCTATCACCACACTGCAGTAGAGGCTAGATAATTGAATGTATTTAAGGCTAGATTAGACTTCTGATTGACAAAGGAGTCCAGGGTTCTGGAGTGAAAACAGAGAAGTGGAGTTATTGACGTGATATAGATCAGCTATTTAGTTATTACAAGGTAGAACAGGCTTGATGTGCCTACTTCTGTTCTTCTTCGTCTTCTTCTTCTGTTTAGTGAAATTTGTCCTGAGTACCAATCTTCAGGGCACCTTTAGGTGATGTCAGTAGCCAGGCAGTGTACGAGCAAATGTTCAAATAAATTATGTTTGCAACCAATGTCAGATCAAGCTACATGTTCAGATGAAAGTGAGGACTGCAGATACTAGAGATTAGAGTCAAGATTAGAGTGGTGCTGGAAAAGCATGGCAGGTTAGGCAGTATCTGAGGAGCAGGAAAATCGACATTTCGGGCCAATTTCTGATGAAAGGCTTTTGCCCGAAACGTCAATTTACCTGCTCCTTAGATACTGCCTGACCTACATGACCAGATATCCATTGAAAGGTTGATATTTCAATTAGATACCAGTGAAACCTTCAAAAACTGCCAAATTTTAGCCTACTAATTGGAAAAAATGTTGTGTAGTATATTGAACTGCTTCTACCAGATGCCACCAACATATTTAATTAATATAATAGTATAATAGGGCCAAGAGCAAAGAACTTTACAGCACAGGAACAGGCCCTTCGGCCTTCCAAGCCTGCACCAGTCCAGATCCTCTATTTAAACCTGTCCTATATTTTCTAAGGATTTGTATCCCTCTGTTCCTTACCCATTCATGTATCTGTCTAAATACATCTTAAATGCGCTATCGTTTGTGCACCAACCACCTCTGCTGGCAACGCATTCCAAGCACCCACCACCCTCTGCATGAAGAACTTTCCACATATATCTCCCCAAAACGTTTCCCCTCTCACTTTGAACTAGTGACCCCTGAGTAATTGACTCCTCTACTCTGGGGAAAATGTTTCTTGCTATCCACGTAAAGCATGTAATTGACAAAAATGGAAAACATTTCACTTGAACTTAAATTTTCTGAAAATCTCACCAATCTATCTACAGATTTCTGTGTATCAGATTTCTGAAACTAACAGCAGTAAATCTCTCAGTAGTCATGTGGCATTGCTTTGCTGTATGTACCTCTGATTTTTGTGAATGGTTAGATCATTATCTGGACCACTTCATGTTTCATTAGTCTCTCATCACCTTTTGGCAGTAATAATTTAATTGTGCCCTGTATGAAATGTAAAAGAGGCCATTTTTTTTTTTGACATGTCTGTTTTATCTTCCACATAGCTTTTCATGCAAGTTGCACTTGTTTATCCTTTTAAGGGTTGGGACATTGATAATGACCGTAAAGCAATTTCAGTTTCTAATAGTGGGTATGTTGTCGATGGTTATGTGCAAGATATTTTCACTGTACAACTCTAATTCCTGGCATGAACAAAACTAACTCACAGCTAATTTCAGTGGTGTCAAAACCATATAAAAGAGTACATGAAACTACAGGAACAAACCCATGAAGACAATTAAAGGGGTACGATAAATTGCCTCTGGCAGTTCTTTGCATGAAAGAAAGCAGAAGGCTATGCTATACCCTTTGCAATGGACTTGTCAGCCCTGATAAATTTTCATGGCTTGAAGTTAAAGACGTAAAGCATAGATTTAAACAAAGCAAGTAATGTTTGATGTGTGTATGGACTTGCAGAGGATTTTACATTGCAGTCAGCAGTCAGTGCACCTTTGCCTCTAGGTATGATGTTAATTACTGCTCTCAGAAGGGTTTCTGATTGTCACTGTCAAATGGTAGTGGATCGAAGTGGTAGTGGTATTAGGAAATCAAATGCAAAACCTGAGGCAAAATGAAAAAACACTTCTTTTTTGCATAGTTCTCCACAAATTCAATCATTCAAGGTGCTCATATGTTCCTGCACTTAGTTCTTTTATCTCCACAGACTATAGCAGTATCAATTCCATCAAAGTGTAGTCCATCTGTGACTATCAAAATAAATACAGACAAATCACTTCCCAGATGACAGTCAGGATTCTTTCATTTTAAGTAATGTCCTTGCGATACATGTAGATAGCAGCAATAAGGAACCATGATGCGTGACTACAGTTTTGCACATTCTAACGTCCTTGATACTGAGCATCAGTCTGTAAAGGGTATTACGCAAATCCTGTAGAATGACTGTAGAAATCTATAGTATTCAAACAGCATCTAAGCTACATTTAAGGAACCGGAAGCTGAATAAAGATACAAGTTGATCCTTACATCAATAGATTGCTGACTCATCAATAGATTGCTGACAATTTTGTAACTTGCTATTTAAGTCTCAAAGGCTAGACAGATCACTGCTGAGACAGTGATGCTGGATGCTTTCTCTGATGTCCTGAGAGGCACACTTTACTGTTCCCACTTATTGAAAATTAATCCTGACTTTCTGATGTCCTTTCAAATGTTCAGTAGATAAAACAGTCACTGTCTTATTCAATTAAAATAGTGATGGTAACTATCATGCAGGATGGTTCAACTGGACAAATGTTCAGGATTAAACTCTTATGAAGTTTAGGAATAATTACAGGTATAAGTTGCTGCTCTGAAGTGTGCTCCAATGTAGGATGGACATACATCAAAAAATCTAAATGAGAAGGAGGATATACTCTGGCAGTGTGCACTTTGAAGGTGTGGTCAGCATATCAGTGTATGCTGTTAGCATTTAGCATAAATAGGAACCTTTTTGCTCCCCTCTCCTTTCCACTGTTGTATCTGTACCAGATGAGGTTCCACTCTGTAATCATGGTAACTGCTAGAACATATTTGTGGTCACCAAATCTGGGAGGAGAACTGACTGGAACCAACTTCTAATCTCAGTCTCAATTATCTATCTCTCTTCATCTTTGTCCAGTGTTTCTTCCTTTGTCTCTTTAACAACAAAAGTAAGTATTTCAAAGTTTTTGCCCATGAAATATTACTCCCCAAAATTATTGATCTTCTGTTAGAATTACTTAACAAAGCAAACTTATAAGTAGCAATATAGCCTAAGGAAAATTGTGCTCAGAAAAACATACAAACATTGCTGAAGAAAAACATTTTGCTGAGGCTTTTCATCTTGTATTCATCAAACGATTTATAAGAATATCAATTAGAGGGAAACCAACATTTATACTGCATGGGAAGAAAGTGCTGATTGTTGGCAAATGTACTCAGTGTGGTCAATGTCTTGCGAGAATCCTTGAGAATTCTTTCAATGATTGAGATTGACAACATTTGGTGGATAATCCTGAATCTGTGAAGAATCATGCTGACAACCAATTTAGGAGTGTTAGTTATACTTGCTCTGTGGCACACTTGCATATACGGTAAGTGAGACATATTAATATACAGGACCATGTTCTTTGCAGGCAGAGGAACATGTGTCCTCACCACACTTGTTTCAACTTAATTAAATGGTGATAGCTGGTTCATTTCTCAGTTTAATGCCCAAGCCAATCAGAGTCAGCCTGCTTAGCTTAAACTTTAAACAAACTCTGACTGTTTGCTGTCAATCAGCAATTACTCGATGTGTTCCCTATGGTACTGCCTGCATCAATCAGCATCCCTTTGCCAACCAGTCAGTACATTCCTCTCCTGCAGTATAAATGTTATTTTTCCCCTTGAATTGTTGACAATTCTTGTGAATTGTCTTGATGAGTGCAAGATGAATAGCTTCAACAAAATGTCTTTTTCCTATTGCCAAATATCCAAGTTTTGTACTACCAAATGACTATTTATATAAAGATGTATAGTGAGGTATACCATGTGCTGTACATATTTGATCTGAAGTACCTTATTAACCATGGACAGCAATGAGGTGGTTTGCTGCCTTCAGCTGAAGGAATCCTGGAGGATGAATATTAATGTCAGGTCTGTAACTTAAGAGATATCCAAAAAATGTTCACAAATGCATTACAGATGGCTTTATGAACAAATTTAATTGTGTTGCTCTGAAATATGTAAAAATGTGTTATGTGTTTCTCAATATTTGACTTTAATAAAACAAAAGGTACATTACAGAAAAGGTGTGTACATTATTTTGGAAATTCAAGTTGGGTTTTCAATTAGAGAGTTCCGCTTTTTTTGAATGATGTGATGCATTTTCCTCATACTGATGAAGTTCAGATTTATACAGTCATAGAGTCATACAGCACAGAAACTCAGTCCAACTCATCCACGCCGACCAAGTAATCCAAACTAAACTAGTCCCACCTGCCTGTGTTTGGTCCATGCATCCCTTTCGTATTCATGTACCTATCCAAATTTGTTTTTTAAATATTGTAACTGTACCTGCAATTACCACTTCCTCTGGCAGTTCATTCCGTATATGAACCACTATCTGTGTGAAGAAGTTGCTGCTCAGTTCCCTTTTAAGTCTTTCTCTTCTCACCTTAAAAACATGTCCCTTAGTTCTGAATGCCCCCACCCAAGGGAAAAGATCTTTGCTATACACTTTATCTATGCCCTTCATGATTTTATGCTCCAATGGAAAAAGTCTCAGCCTATCCAATCCAGTGTTTCCTTATAACTCTCACTCCAGACCTGAAAACATCATGGTAAATCTTTCCAGATAAATAATAATCTTCCTTATTATTTTATGAATATAAAATTTATGCCAATCAGCGAAATAAATGCAGAGTGACACAAGAATTGTGATGTTTGAAGTGTTGTAGATCAGAATTGTCTGTGGTCATTAGTTTTATCTTTGATTCTTTTTTTAAGTTTCCTTTTCTAATCTCCTGGAGTTTCCTGGACTGAAAGATGACTGGCTTTCCAGACCCCTGAATATAGTATTGTTCAACAAACAAGTGCACTGAGAGCTTAGTATTCCAAGTGATAGCGTCCACTAAGCATGGTAGCTCAGTATTTCCCAGTGTTAAGGAATGACAGCTGTAAACCATTGTGTTGAAAGGAAGCTGCTCTTGAAAAGTGTCCATATTGCAGAGGAGAAAGTGCTGGATGTCTTGAGACACATGAAAGTGGATAAATCCCCAGGAGCTGATCAGGTGTTCCCTCAAACTCTGTGGGAAGCTGGGAAGTGATTGCTCTACTCTCTGTTGAGATATTTGTGTCATCAATAGTCTCAGATGAGTTGTCAGAAGACTGGAGGTTGGTGAACGTGGTGCCACCTTTAAGAAAGGTGGTAAGGAAAAGCCAAGGAACTAGAGACCAGTGAGCCTGACATCAGTGGTGAGCAGGTTGTTGGAGATTATCCTGAGAGACAGGATTTACATGTATGTGGAAAGACACGGACTGATTAGAGATCATCAGCATGGCTTTGTGCGTGGGAACTCATGTCTCACTAAATTAATTGAGTTTTTGAAGAAGTAACAAAGAAGATTGATGAGGGCAAAGCAGTAGATGTGATCTGTATGGACTTTAGTAAGGCGTTCAACATGGTTCCTCATGAGGAACCGGTTAGCAAGGTTAGATCTCATGGAATACAGGGAGAACTAGCCATTTGGATACAGAACTGACTCAAAGGTAGAAAACAGAAGGTGATGATGGAGGGTTGTTTTTCAGACTGGAGGCCTGTGACCAGTGGAGTGCCACAAAGATCGGTGCTGGGCCCACCACTTTTCATCATTTATATAAATGATTTGGATATGAACAGAGGAGGAATAGTTAGTATGTTAACAGAGGACACAAAAATTGGAGGTGTAGTGGACGGCGAAGAAGGTTACCTCACATTACACATGACAGTAGGATCTTGATCAGATGTGTCAATGGGCCGGGAAGTGGCAATTTAGAAAAGTGCAAAGTGCTGCATTTTGGAAAGGCAAATCAGAGCAGGTCTTATACACATAATGGTGAGTTCTTGTAAAGGGTGGCTGAACAAAGAGACCTTGGAGTGCAGGTTGATAGTTTCTTGAAAGTGGAGTCGTAGGTAGATAGGATAGTGAAGAAGGCGTTTAGTATGTTTCCTTTTATTCAGAGCATTGAGTACAGGAGTTGGGAGGTCATGTTGTGGCTGTACAGGACATTGGTTCGGCCCCTTTTGGAATATTGCATGCAATTCTGGTCTCCTTCCTATCGGAAGAATGTTGTGAAACTTAAAAGGGTTCAGAAAATATTTACAAGGATGTTGCCAGGGTTAGAGGATTTAGGCTATAGGGAGAGGCTGAATAGGCTAGGGCTGTTTACCCTGGAATGCCGGAGGCTAAGGGGTGACCTTATAGAGGTTTATAAAATCATGAGGGGCATGGATAGGATAAATAGACAAAATCTTTTTCCTGGGGTCGGGGAGTCCAGAACTAGAGGGCATAGGTTTAGGGTGAGAGGGGAATGATATAAAAGGGATTTAAGGGACTTTTTTTTTCACGCAGAGGATGATTCGTGTATGGAATGAGCAGCCAGGCTAGTACAATTACAGCATTTAAAGGCATCTGGATGGATGTATGAATAGGAAGGGTTGAGAGGGAAATGGGCCAAGTGCTGGCAAGTGGGACTAGATTAGGTTAGGACTGAAATTGGACTAAAGGGTCTGTTTCCATGCTTCACATCTCTGTCTCTCTGTAAGTAGTGGATAAAATGTATTACAGCAGAGAAGGCCATGTAAATTGACATCTTGTTTGAATCCTTGTACAATGGTGTGAGAGCAGATCAATTTATAGGTATCCTGGAAATACAGTTGCATGAAAACATAGCAAGAAAGGGCAGCTAGAAAGCAGAAGGTAGAAGCATGAACACGCTACTCCAGAGACGACAGTCTGGTATAACCACATCTGCAGCTAGATGGAAGTGAGTACTGCAAATGCTGGAGATTACAGTCAAGACTGTGGTGCTGGAAAAGCACAGCAGGTCAGGCAACAGCCAAGGAGCAGGAAAATCGATGTTTCTGGCAAAAGCCCTTCATCAGAAATTTACAGCTGACCAGTTGAATCGATGGAAGATTGGGACGAAATGCAAACTTTCTATTTGTGGGGGAAAAGGCTGAGAATGGGGACTCTTGCTCCCTACTTGACCAGAGCTCTAATCATTGCTTCCATTTAAGACATAAAGTTGGAACTAACGTTGATGTTGAAGTGGTATCTATATGTAGTCCAACTTTGAAGCCATGTAGAAGAGTCAGAAGGATGACTGCCTTATTAACAAGGATCTTGGTATCAGCACCATGTCACAGTCATCAAAGACACTCACCTTAGGTATCCAAAGAGAGATGATCTGGGACAGGTTAGTAAAGCATTTGAATTGTCGTTGTCTTCTTAATCTCATATGAAACATCAGGAAGTAATTGGCAGACAATGTTGCCACTAACCTAACAACTTGGAGTTCAAAGGAATGTTTTTACAAGAAATTATGAACACCCAAGCTATCATCTTTAAACTGTTAAATTCCATGGTTAGAGAGTCAAAGGTTGTGCAGCAGCAATCTCCACAATGTACTACTTGCTTGGAGCATGGAATTGTTCCTATTGGTTGAACTTATTTGATTTGATCTTGAGTGCCCTGCATATTTGCTTCTTTGTTCTTTGTGAAACCACTATGGATTGTGATATGGTTCACCACACTATTTTCCTCAATTGTTATTTTTACTATGGTTCACCTAAATGCTGCTCTTTCACATTTCCTGTCCTATTTGTGCTAATGTAGAAAACTCCTTTCCGATAATACTGCTTCCTCACATTCCTGCCCAGTCACAGTTGACACATACCAGTGTTATGTCCTTAGCATGCTCAAGTTACTTATTCACACACAATTCTCTTTGGGATTATTAATAAGACCACACTCGACTCTTATGCTGTCTGATGCCTATCTAACATTAAGTTATAGCTGAATCACAGCTTCTTAGTTTAAAAAAAAATCAAATTATCTTGTTTGATTCTCATCTGAACCTCCACAAACAAATCTACAATTGTGTTTCTGTTTTTATCTGTTACCGTGGCTGACCCAGACAGCATGCAACTTCATTGTTGAGCTTGATCCTGGATTGAATTGTAGAACCTAGTTCTAGTTATTGCCCAGATTTCTGAAGCATCACCCAGTTATGAGGCATAGTTGCTGAAAACTTCAGCCCACATCTTTATCCATCATAGCCTCAATTTTTTTGTTGGCCACCGGAATCCTATTTCATGCAACTCTAATACAAATAAATATGCCATTACTAAGATCTTAAAGAACGTTGGTTAAGTACTGCTGGCAAACCTAATGGTAAGTACCAGAGTTTGGGACAGAAATAATCAAACCTTTAAAAAGAAATATCTTCACTCATATTTGAACTCTTCCCTGGTTGATGGACGGAAAAAGTTGGCTACTGTGCTCATTGGCTGGCACGATAAATTTTGAGGTAGAACACAACTTTTGTTAAAAGTGTGCAATATTCAAATTCCTTGTTTGCTGGCTGGCAGAATGGAAATGCTGCTGTATGCACTGAATAGGAGAGAAGTTGTCCTGTTTTCTATTCCAGTTAATTCTGTGGAGATAATAGTCAGCAGAATAATATAGTTGGCAGGAGCAGACAGCAAGCTCAATATTGTATACATGACCTGAAAGACCAGGAGTAGACAAGGATGATGAATACAATCCTTTGGGTAGCTGTCAAGATAAGCCTAACCAAGGATTCCAAATGACAGATCACAACCAATGTTATCGTGCCACAAGATGTTGCCAGGCAACATAATTGCATATTTCCTGCTGGTCATGCCAAGACCTCACACAACTTTACATATTTTTCATAGTTGAACATGCAGCTGCAGTTTATAATTTTAAATCATGGCACATTCAAACCTTCAAAGAGCTTCTTAGAAAAGCTCTGTTTCACATCCTGGCTGAATGATGCATGTCATTTACCGACAGTCATGAGGAACTGCAGGTTAGCTGTCTCTGGCATGTGCTCGTTCATCTCATACATGTAAGCATTACTTCTTTGCTTGCATGAAAAAACAGCACCTAATACAATACAGCAAATATAACTGGAACACTTCATAATTCGTTTAAGCCTTTAGCTCCCTTGGAGGAAGCCACCCTGAATGGCCTTGCCTACAAGGACAAAGAAGCATTCAATAAATCCTAGTGAAACTGCCAACCTTCCTAGACTGTAGACTAATACCATGCAGTTGTTATGTTTTGCACCTTTTTCACTGATTTCATTGGCAGAGCAGACTCAATAAGCCGAATGGCCTATTTCTGCTGCTGTATTTTATGGTCTTGCAATCTAATTCATACCGTGTAATGTGAGCTCTTTGGAAGTTGACTTCCAGATCCAAAATTTCAGCACAATTAACACTCCTGTGCTTGTGAACAGCAGCTTGCCAAAAATTCACAACTGTAAGTGTCACTATCATGTTTCAGTATACTTGGGTCATTTTGCTTCCCCCTAAGAAGATTTGGGTAAAGCAGAGATCTGTAGATTAATCATAATCACTATACCCAACTTGTTTTCCACAGAGATTAAACAATGATCAATCTGTCAGTTTATCAGGGTGATCAGGAAAACAATGTCTGACAGGCACCCTGCTGTCATTGATGAGAGATAGAAAGGGAAGAGAGAAAAGCTGTTGAATTGGAAAGGCAAATCAGGGCAGGAATTATACTTCCTTAATGGTAAGGTCCAAGGGAAGAACAAAGAGACCTTGGAGTGGAGTTTCATAGTTCCTTGAAAGTGGAATCACAGGTAGTTAGGAGAGTGAAAAAGGTGTTTAGTATGCTTCCCTTTATTGATCAGAGCATTGAGTATAGAAGTTAAGATCACGTTGTGGCTGTGCACGACACTTTTGGAGTATTGTGTGCAATTCTGGTCTTCCTCCGACAGGGAGGATGTTGTGAAACTTGAAAGGGTTTAGAAAAGATTTACAAGGACGTTGCCAGGGTTAGAGGATTTGAGTTATAGGGAGAGGCTGAATAAGGTGGGGTTGTTTTTCCTGGAGCATCGGAGGCTGAAGGGTGACCTTACAGAAGTTTATAAAATCATGAAGGGCATGGATAGGATAAATAGACAAGGTCTTTTCCCTGGACTGAAGGAGTCTAGAACCAGAGGGCACAGGTTTAGGGTGAGAGGGGAAAGATTTAAAAGGGACTGAAGGGGCAACTTTTTCACACAAAGGGTGGTGCTTGTATGGAATGAGCTACCAGACGAAGTGATGGAGGTTATTACAGTTACAACATTTGAAAGGCATCTGGATGGGTCTTATCTGAATAGGAAGGGTTCAGAGGGATATGGGCCAAGTTGGATTGAAGGGTCTGTTTTTGTGCTCTACATCTCTATTAATCAATGGTACAGAAAGTCAAATTTTTAAACAAAAAAAGGATGCAGTGACAGTTAAGTTTATTAAATTAAAAATCACATAACACCTGGTTTATTCGGAAGCACTAGCTTTTGGAGCGCTGCTCCTTCGTCAGGTGGTTGTGTGATGATGAAGGAGCAGTGCTCCGAAAGCTAGTGCTTCCGAATAAACCTGCTGGACAATAACCTGGTGTGTGTGATTTTTAACTTAGTCCACTCCAGTACAACACCAGCATCTCCAAATCAGGGTTTATTAGAGGGAAAGTGATGAAGACATTCATTGATGCAAAATATAGAAATGTTGAAGGATAATTCAAAGACATCTCATTGATGTCAAGAAAGACAGTTACTGAGGTGGGGAAGTATGATATTCTTTATTTTCTGCCATTGTGCATAGGTGTGTTTTAATGATTTGAACTGAGTGAGTCTGTTTAGAACTGTAGCAATGTCCATTTGGTGTGAAATAAAGCATAGGGGTAGTTTAAACATTTGTATTCAAGGAGATTAAGAAACACAGGAAAGATAGTCTTGTTACATGTCTAATAGAATAATCTAGAGAATTATATTTATTTAGCAGGGTGATCCTCTGAAGCAAGTTGCTCTGATCAGAAATGGAAGTGAGCTCCAGAGGATTTGTATGACTGAGTCCACATTTTGTATGAAGGCCCAAAGTACCATTAGTATCTATGCGATCATGTCCCTGATAATTCCCCTTTCACTACTGCCACATTAGAATATTAATGTAAAGATCCACCTCCTTCAGACAGGAATTTCCTGCATCAGTTGAAATGGCCACTGGACGTTTGTGTTGGTGATAGAATGCAAGGAAATGTCATTGATGTTTTCCCCTGCATTGGGAGCCCAGTCCACACATCAGAGCTAGATGTATCTGGAGTAACACTGGGAACCTGTTCTACACACACAGTGTGAAAGGAGATTAGAACTCTCTCCCACAAACATCCATTGTTAACCTTAAAGCAAAATTCTATTAATTTTAATTTTTCAAGGAAAAGAGCAGCAGCAGGCGTATGTATTTAGAGCACAGACAATTGATCTCATTGAAGTGTGGAAAACAGTGACTATGTTTCAAAAGTACATTATTAGCTGTAAGGTACTTAGATCTCCAATAGTCATGAAAAGCACAACATAAATGTAAGTCTTTCTTTTTATAATGGGGAATACTGATATAAAAGTACACACCGTTCTGTTTACAAGAAGCGCAGAGTTTTCCACTGCACCTGCAGTGCCTTTGGGAAACTTCACCCTTGTAATTTATGATATTCTTCAAACTCCCCAATGTGTTATTGATCTTTCAATACAGATCAATATTTTCTCAAACTTTTAAACTGTAACAGAGTCATTTACTGTCATTTTTTAAAAAAACTCCTTTGCTTTGTATTTCTTATTGAATTCCTGTAATTAAAATATTCTAAGAGGTTGGGCAGCTTTAACATTATTGTTACATGACTATTAAGTTCACCCCTTTCTTCTGTCAGGAGTTAAGCTGACATGCGATCCTCAGTTGGCTGCCTCTGGCTGTATGATCAAGATGAACTTGCATTGCTGGTTCACTGCAAGTGGAATTTGCAACTTGAGCTGCTCAGGTGAGATCTTACATTTTTTTCCCTACTGAAAAATTCAAATACAGTATCACTGAACCAATCATGTGACAAATACAATTATTGTCATGGGGTGCGGGAGGTAACTATTGGCAACAACATCCTGTTTAACCCTCTTGTGATGGAATTAAGAGTCTCACCTTTCAAAGCCTATTACATTTAATTTTTAAAACAATTTCCCTTTCCTCTCTTAAATGTTCCATAGGTATCAAGATCCCTCTTTTGTTCCAGATCCTTCTACTGTTCTAATTATTTATAATAAATCTATAAGTCTGGCTATTTTTTCTTTATACTTGAGATGTAGGCCACTAGTATTTAATGCCAATCCATAGTTTGATGAGAAGTGGGACAAGTGATTTGATACAACTATCACTTGCTCAGCCATTTCCGAGCGCAGTGTCAATCCCACAGAAGTCACTCATAGGCCAGACTGTGTCAACACAGCAGGTTTCTTTGCCAAAAGGGCATTAATAGAACAAACAGAACAAATTATTGCCACAAGGTGACCTGGAGAAACTACAAGATCAGCTCGATCTGATAATCACCTGACATCAACCCCTCAAAAACCATCTTAGCATCTGCAGTTACCACAGGGCAAATTGTCAGACAGATTACTTCCTGCTGTGCATCAGGGTTTAAGATACAATCCCCTTGAAGCCTTTTCACTCAAAGCAAAAATCTTTGAGTCTTCATATCAGCATTAGCTATATGAACTCAGGACAGGCAGCACAGTGGCTAGCACTGCTGCTTCACAGTGCCAGGGACTCTGGTTCAATTCCAGCCTTATGTGACTTTCTGTATGGAGTTTGCACATTCTCTCCCTGTATATGTGGGTTTCTGCTAGGTGTACTGGTTTCCTCCCACACTCCAAAGACATGCAGGTTAAGTGAATTAGCTGGGCTAAATGCAGAGTTATGAGGATAGAGTAAGGGGCCAGGTCTCAGTGGGATACTCTTCAGAGGGTCTGTGCAGTCTTGATGGGCAGAATGGTCTCTTTCCACACTGTATTGATTCTATATTGTCTCCACATATAAGAAACAACTGTTCTTTGTCTCAATTGAGCAGACATTTGCTAGTATTATTACAAACAGTGCAGACTGGACTGTTCATTTGCAATACCACACTGAAAAGATCTATAGGAAGCAAGAGAGAAAGATGGGTTTGAGGCTAAGGTCATTGTGATGGGTATGTCATTTAGATTCCTGAACTCACAAAACACTCCTGCAACACTTTCACCATTGTCTATCTGTGGAGGGAAGGGACGTGCAAAGGTTGTGATCTTGTGCAAGAACAAGGATGACCAAAGGGTGACCACAGCGATTGCATCAACTATCAAGTTGAGGATTGTTGGGAAAAGTGCTTGTCTGTGTTGTCCTTGACAGGCAGCAAATTATAGCCAAATGCATTGGATCCAAATCCCAGTGTGGTTCCAGAACTGGAAGATCCATAATTGACATAATATTTTGTGACTGGCATTTGCATGTGGAATGTCAGGAACAAAAGAAACAACTATATATTGGCATCATCAATCTCACCAAAACATTCTGCCAAGTGAGCAAAGGCAGTCTGTTTAAGCTGCTGGATTAAAGTGGTTGCCAAAGCTGCTCGGTGTGATCTCTTTCCATGACAGCATGATGGAAATGGTCAGCTATTACAGGATTGGAACCTTTGAGATCTTCAGAGGGTTCAAACAGAGTTGTCTTCTGATGTCAGTACACTTTGGCATAATCTTCTCCTTGTTGGTGCCATATACCTTCAGTTCATCAACAGAGGATGCCTACTTACTAGAATTGACAGAAAATCATCAGCCTTGTTCATCTGCAATCCAATGCAAAAGTGTTCCATGTTCTCAAGAAAGCATTGCTGTTTGCCATTGATGCTGCAATATCTTCCCATACTGAGTTACACCTGCAGCAGCAAATGGGCAGATTCTCTCACATTTATCAAGAGCTTGGTTTAACCATCAGCATCAGGAAGACAAATAATATGGTCTAAGATGGTTGCATAATGTCATCGTCAACTTTCACAATGTGGCCTCGGGGTTGTTGAGAATTTCACATCTATGAGCTTTACAATCACCAATAAACTTTTGCTTGATGTTAACATGAATGCCTGCAGTGCAAAAGCTGTACCTGTTATGTCCAAGCTAAATAAAATGCTGTGGAACTAAAGCAAACCGACTGAGAACACCAAACTACAATTTTACCAAGCACATTATGTTACAATGGTTAGACCTCAGAATCATATGCTAGGCAGGAGCAAAGGCTAAACAGCTTCCATTGCTTGGGAATATCTACACAGATTTTGCAATACTGAGGTTACACTGAGTTGGTTGATCAGATTATATTTGCTGTCTCAAATGTAACCTCAGCATTTCCAGACAAGCCAGATGACATGCCAGTTGCCTTAGCTTAAGTCAATTGTATCTTGGCTAACTCATCCACAATCATTGGATAGATGATACTGCATACCCTAGGACATTTTGTATGCAAATGAGATATGAAGATGGCAGACATTGATACTGACGATTGGAAAATAATAACCAATGGCTGTGACCTATGTAAGCTAACTGGAGGGGAATTGGAAGAGGCAAAGAGAACTGAAAATAAGTGTCTGGCTAACAAGTGGTCCCAGAGAAAACAGAAGCCAACAAACCCTATGCTTTCTTAGTCCAGTATAATTTTCTGCAGTAACTGTGGCAAGAGAGTGATGCTCCCAATCCACCCCAAGGTTATATTGAACACAGAGTTGACAATCAAGGCACAAACCATCATCTGACAAGATGGATGGCAACCAAAGCAGTGTATAGACTGCTGTAACAAAGAGACAACTTCATAGTAACTTCAACCGGTATCTTTCTTTCTCATCTCTATAACTAAATTCAGATTCACAAACTGAATGAAATTTGGACTTAGATTCTCATTATTAGTTTAGGAACAAGAGCCTCAGTATTAAATGTTCAGCTTATTTTGTCACAATTAAGGTAAACATCATAGCGGCGACCTTTTTGGAGCAGGCCATTGTCCACAAACCCATTTTCCAGCAAGGATCATGAGGTGATCCTCAGTTACTTGTCCTTGCTACTCCAAAAGATTTGCTTGATTATAGCCCTTTCACCTAGAGATCAAAAAGATGAGAGTTCAAGCTCCTTATCAAAACACAATCTGTGTAGATACTCCCAAGCACTATTGTATTGATGCTATCATTACAATGCTATCCTTCGAATGAAATTTTAACCTGAGTTTCTGTTTGTCTTTTCGACTGGTTGATCTGAATGATAAGGATCTATGTCACTTGGAACAAATGAATGGGAAGTCTGGCCGTAAGTTTTCCCTCAACCACAATCATGAAGTTGACGGAATCAGGTAATTCTGCACTGTGCTGGTACAACAGGCTGAGGGACACAACAAACACACTGCTGTATTAGCAATTCATCATATGAAGTGTTCTGATTTGCAATTACACGTAAACAACAGTATCACTACCACTACAATGATGGAGAGCAGCTAACTCAGCATGAACCAGGTATCTGTCACTGTCCTTATGTTGTAGTACTCGCAATTCAGTGCATTACTGTTGGCTGTTGAAAGTATTCTTCCTCAACTTGGTGGGGATCAGGCTGAAGTTTCAATCCTGTACTAATCTGATTTCAAATTAATCAAAGCCTATCAAATATGAGCCATCCATGCCTCTGTGATTTCTTAAGTTATAATCCAGCATCAAAATATGCCACATTTTAACAAGTAGGTGGATGCATTTCCTATGAATTGAGTCAAAACCAAGTAGATTCGACCTGTAGATAGTCTTTTTGATTATTGTGTCAAACTTTCCTCTGCGCTTTTACTGTAAGCAAATACTTGAGAGAGGAAGAGGTCGAAGGAAAGGATGTTTTAAAGGGGTTAATTGGAGTCATGCAATTGATGAAAAGATTACCCAGATCCCTTAGTGAGAAAACAGTGACTCAGTTTCACCAGTCCTGTCACTTTTAGCACTTTTTTTTCTCTCTTTTCAGCTTGGGTTTTATTTAAGCAGCGGACACGTAGACCCGCAGTGAATTAGATCAGAAGCATTAGCTTGCAGAATATATGCCAATGAGCTAACGATTCTGACACTTTGACAATACTAGCCTTACAGCAAAGTACTCACACAGCAAAACCCATTTTTGTATCTCATTTTTTTAATTGTGAAATGTTTGTCAGAAAGAAACGGATTTATTTTCTGTCAATCCAGGCTAAATATCAGAGGTTATCCGGTTCCGGTCCTTAGGGCTTCAGACAACTAACAAAACACATCTTATTTCTGCTCCGATAGTTCCCTGCTATGCCTTTCAGATACAGGGAAAAGTAATGAAAGCATAAACTAGTTGAATGTGGCAGTACTGTGCCATTCATTGCTTATGAAGCATCACGTGATATGCCTTTATTTTTCAAACAAAAAAAGTGTACCTGCAAAAATGGGAATTTATTTTAAGAAAAATAAATTACAACGAGCTATGGTTATTTGCAAGAATACAAATTAAACATTATATAGAAAAATATTCTCTTTGAAAATATATACTTAGTTGAGTTTCTACATAGAGGGAAAATGCATTGCTTAAAAGCAATGGGAATTGTTCATGTCAGGCAAAAGTGCTGGTGTTTATACAAATTGTTGTAGATCTGTGTAGCTGGAGTATCTGCTGTTCAAAATGTGAGACTGAACTTTAATGTCACTATACACACACAGTTCAAATATGTAGGCCTTTCAGTCATTGTCAAAAGCATAAACTGCTCAAAATATCCAAAAATAACTATCATGCAACTCAGAAATTACAAATCAATTAAGTCGGATTTACATTTTATTCTGGAGGATTCCAGCTGGGAAAATTAATGTTCCATCCCAGTTTCATGTCAGGAAATTCAATGAGTGAATCTCCCCTTCCCAAATCATTCAATCCAACAAATATAACTGTTAGCACAGATTTAAAGTAGAATATCTGTGTCATGTTTTTTCTTTTTGACAAATGTTTTCTTTTTGTAGGTCACCTTTTTTTGCTCAACTGAAGTGGAAGGCTAATACCTGTTTGTTCCCATACCTATGGCTCCAACAAGTACTCAGTTTCTAAACATGTATTTGGGATGACTTACGTACGACTTTGATTACCTACTTACTTTGTTTACTTACAGTGTGGAAACTGGCCTTTCGGCCCAACAAGACCACACCGACCCGCTGAAGCGCCCCCACCCAGATCCATTCCCCTACATTTACCCCTGCACCTAACACTACGGGCAATTTAGCATGGCCAATCCACCCTGACCTGCACATCTTTAGACTGTGGGAGGAAACCGGAGCACCCGGAGGAAACCCACACAGAGACGGGGAGAATGTGCAAACTCCACACAGTCAGTCGCCTGAGGCGGGAATTGGACCCGGGTCTCTGTGAGGCAGCAGTGCTAACCACCGTGCCGCCCACCAGTCCAGTGACTTTGGGATGATATGTGCAAATTATTTTCCTCCTCTGCATCCATCCATGGGGGAAATGAAAGCATAGACTTCTCCTGAGTACTTATTCTCTCGAGCAGTTCAACCAATATTGGCTGCTAAACTGTTTGACGAATTGTGTCTCACCACGCTGCTACTGATTTCATTAAAAATGTTAAACAGTCTACAAAAAGTCTTGGTATCCACAGGGCTGCTTTCTTAGCACCTGAAAAATTTATGAATCTGATGCTTTGAGCACTTTTTAAAATCATAAGTGAGGATCACTAGCAATTCTAGCATTTGTTGTCCATTCTCAAGTGCCCTTAAATTGAATGTTGCAAGGCCGAGTCAGAAGACACTTAAAAGTCAGTTACATGATGGTGGATTTGGAGTCACATGTAGGCCAGATCGTGTAAGGATAGCAGATTTCTTTCCTTCAAAGAAGCTAGTAAATCAGAAAGGCTTTTAGAATAATTGATTCATCATTACTGATGACTAGCTTTCAATTCCAGATTTTTTAATTAATTGTATTTAAATTCTACCAGCTGCCAGAATGGGATTTGAACCCTTGTCCCCAGAACCTCTGGGTAACCTGTCCGGTGACATTAGGAGGAGAGTGGAGAGTGGTTAAATAGTTTGTTCCCTTTGTTGGTTAACTACTAGGGAGAAAAGAAAGCAGTTGGATGTCTCTTAGCTTTTAGGCCTTGGGATCTACTAAGTGTACAGCTTAAAACAGATCCAAAAGTTAGTCTGTTGTCCCAATAAATCTTACTATAGAACTGAAGGCTATGTACAAGTCCTTAGCAAGAAGTCCTGTAGAGCTTTTATGCACTCAGAAGGAAATATCGCAGTTATATTGGCCAGCGCTTTAACACTATATTCTGGTTTGAAAACTTATTCAAAATTACCCAAGAAAATTTACATTCATCACCAGAATGCCCATTTTTAAATTATGTGATAATGTATGTTTTTGAAGGGTACATTGTCAGCAGATGTATTGCTTCAAATAACTGACAGATAGAGTATTGTCAGTGTACTAATGTCCACAACATGGGTTTATTGTCTATGAATTCACATATCTTGCAGTGCTGCAATACCAATGTGACAATAACTGTGCTTTGTGAATGTAAAAGAAGGTAGTGTAGGACAATTTTGAAACAATTTAAGGCATCCAACATGAGAAATAGGAGCAGGATAGACTGTACAATCAGACTTCAACTTTACTTCACTTTCCTGCCTTATCCCCATTTCCTTCAATTTCCATAGAGACCAAACATTTGATTATCGCAGCATTAAATGTATTCAACCACAGAGTATCCATAACCCTCAGGAATAAAAAAATTCAAATAGTCAAAACTCTTCCATTTCTCCTCATCTCAATTCTAAATGATAAACCTCTTATTGTGAGACTTTGCCCCTGTGTTTTAGATTTTCCAATCAGTGAAAACAATCCCTCACCATCTACTCTGACATGTTACTTAAATATCTTACATGTTTCAATTAGATCACCTCACATTTTTCCGAGCTCTGGGCAACTTAGGCCCAATTTACTCAACCTCTTATTATATGATAATCCCAATGATCAAGGGACTAATTTAGTGGACCTTCAATGTCCTAAGTCCAATAAAAATAATGCAATGCAACATAAATTTCTTAAATATGGAGACCAAAGTTGCACGCATTATTGCAGACTTCATCTCACCAGCCCCTGTACAATTGCAGGACAAATTCTACATTCCTATACTCCAATAATGTTTAGTAGTCTTGAAAGTTTTTTTTAAAAAATGGCTTCTCTATCCTTACTTCCAAATTGTAAAACTTCACATTTTCCCAGATTATACTCCACCTGCCATCTTGTTATCCTTTAAATATCGATATGTCTTTCCATTTCCTCTGTGTTCTACCCACAGATTACCTGACCACCCAACTTTGTATCATCAGCAAACATAGATGGAGGGACAGAGTAGTAACATACGTAATTCATACATTACAGTGCAGGAACATACCCTTCGGTCTGCCAAATCTGTACCAATTCCTATTCCTTATTTAGACCTGCTACATATTGCCCATGCATGGTATCTCAACATCTGTTTGCCTCACATTCACATGTCTATCAAGATGCCTCAAACGTTGCTAATGTTTTGCTTCTACCACTTTCACTGGCAGTGTGTTTCAGGCACTCGGCACCCTCTCTGAGAAAGATTTTCACTGCCCTTCTCCCCTAATTTTTCCCCCCCTCACCCTGAACCTGTGCCATCTTGACGTCAACCTTTCCACCTTGAGAAAAAGCCTCTGACTATCCACTGTATCTATGCCTCTCATAATTTTGTAGACCTCTCAAATCACCCCTCACCCTCAGTCTTTCCAGTGAAAACAATCCAATTTTATACAGCCTCTCCTCATAAATAACGCCTTCCAGACCAGGCAACGTGCTGGTAAACCTTCTCTGCATCCACATCCTTCTGGTAGTGTGGCGACCAGAATTGTATGCAATCTTCCAAATGTGGCCCAACAAAGTTTTCTACTGTTGTAACATAACTTGCCAACTTTAAATTCATTGCCCCGGCCAAAGAAGGCAAGTGTGCTATATGCTTTCTTGATCACCTTATCCACCTGTGTTGCCACTTTCAGGCATCTGTGTACCTGTATGCCCAAATCCCCCTCTATGTCAATGCTTCAAAGGGTTATGCCATTTATTCTAGAATTCGCACCTGAGTTTCATCTTCCCAAATGTATCCCCTTGCATTTGTTTGGATTAAATGCCATCTGACATTTCTCTGCTCAACTCTGAAATGTACCTATATCCCACTGTATCCTTTGACAATCCTCCTCACTATCTGCAACTCCAGCAATTTTGGTGTCATCCACAAACTTACTAAATATATAGTGTACATAGCTACAGCCCTAGCACTCCTCTAGTTATAGCCTGCCAAATGGAAAATGCCCTGATTATGCCCAGTATTTGCCTCCTATTCATTAACTAATCCTCTATTACCCCTTACTACCTGAGTCCTTATCTTGCCTGTTAGTCTTCTGTGTGGCACTTTATTGAATGCATTTTGGAAATACAGATATACTGTATCTATTAGTTTCCCAGTATGTGCAGTATTAATTACATCCTCCAAAACGCTAACAACTTTCTCAAAAATAATGTACCTTTTGCAAAATTATTTGATTTGTCCTAATTATACTTCTCTAAGTGCATTGTTAGGACACTCAGCATCTATTCTGACATATCCCTTTCAAACTTACATGTTTCAGTGAGATTGCTGATCATCCTAGGAACCAAGTAAGTGAATCATCAATATGCCATTTCCAATACACGTAATGCAATAGTATAGTCTCACTTTATCCCAGAGACAAACGTTAGGTTAACTGGACAGTAGTTCATTTTCTCCCTCCCTAATTTCTTGAAATGTGGTGTTACATTTGCATGCTTTTTGCATGTGTGACTTGTTGAATGTGTACCTTGCCAGTTAGTCTTCATTGGGGTTGCAAGGTTCCCACACAGAAATCAGATAACTTGATGTAATGTCTTATTTGTTTTATGGTTTTAAATAAACTAACTTGAGGAGTTAATCAAGCGATTGCCATAAACATTAACATGACAGAAGCATTCCCAAATCTAAGGAATTTTGGAAAGTCATAGTTACAGCCTCCCGTACATCTGCATTAGAGGCAAGAAAACTGCAGATGGTGGATTCCGGGGTAGACAAGCAGGAGGTGGGAAGAACACAGCAAGCCAAAGTATCAAGAAGTGGAGAAGTCAACGTTTTGGGTGTAACTCTTCTTCAGGTCCTGATGCTTCCTAGCTTGCTGTATCCTTCCAGCCTCCTCCTTGTCTATCCAGTACATTGCAGCTATCTCCCTTAGAAGCATAGAGTTTTAGGCAATCAGTTCTAAGGGATTTGTCAGGTTTAAGTTGTAAAATACTTTAAATTACCTTGACTTTCTCACTACATATTCTCATAATCCAAGTATATTGTTTGATTCTTTTAACACCATAGTCTGAAAAGGTTTGGGTGACAGTGGTTGCTCATCTGATTTTTTTTTCTTGTCATGTACATTAACTATTTTCCAAATTTTGTCAATCTCATTGCCTGAATTGGGTGGGGATGAGGAGTGGATATAAGACAACCTGACCCTTGTTCATTCCAAGGAAGAGTTCTAGAAGGGAAGTAAGAGTTTGTGCTAGCTGGCAGCATATTTGGAAATCCCCTAAAAAAAATTGCAGTGGTGTTTCTGTGTCAGCATTCTCTTGGAGGTAAATAGAATTGACTTCCAATTCTATCAAAGATAGCAAATAACACCAACAGTCTATTCAATTCCTAGCTGTCCTTGAATAGGAAATTGCCTCGTGTTCTCTAGTATTCCATTATGGTTCCATTTTGTTCTATTGGCGTAACAGAATGGAAGTGGAATTTATTTCAACTTTCAGCTTTGAATATTGTAATTGAAAAATGTAAACTTTAACATTTATTTCCATTTTCTCCAATACTAAGTGCCACCTTGTAATTATACAATGTAGTTTGGGCCTTTTTTTTGACGTTTTAATTTTTATGTTGGCAATCACTGTAAATGTGTTAAGCTGCTCAAGCAAACTCTGTCTCTATTGTGTACAACTACAGGAAAACATTGTTGAAGGAAGAATTCAAGGCTTGTTGAGGGTGATATTGAATTGTTTTGAACTGCCACATATCCAGCTGCCTGATATAATTGAACTTGCTTCATTGTCGTATCATTGCTTACATGTTCAATATCCAGTTGTATTTCTTCTAAAGTAATAATTTCTCTTCTGAGAATCTGGGAAAAAGGTTTTAGTAACAATTGTAATGGATGCAAACCACAGCAAAGCCCTTTCTTGATGTCACATGATATGAATTCTCAGTGGAGTCTGTTTTTCTGAGGCTACTAAAGTCAACTGTAAAACATCTATTACTGCCCTCGATACTACCAATAAACTGAGATCATAACTTGCATATTTAAATGATCACTATCCCTTCTGGTCTGTTTGTATATGAGAAAACTGAAAACTTTTACATAGGTTTTAATGATCGTTATGAGTAATTTTGAAGATTTACAAGTTATTGCAAACTTCAGTGTAAATGGGACTACAGATAAGTTCCCCAAATCATTTCTTGCTGGCAAGTAACTCATTACAGTGTCTCTATCATACTGGTAGCAGACCAAGATCTTATAATTTATCTGGAAAAACCTTCTAAACTGAGTTTAGTATTATTTGATGACTAGCAATTAATTTTAAAATCCCTAACATACTGAATGTTTCAGTCTTTTCAGGATGTCACATAAATCAAAACTCAGATTTTGGTATGCTCAAATATGTCTGATTTCAAACATGTTCACTACAAACTTAATAACCAGCTCCTTGAATTAAGTTCCCATTCTAAAAGGTTCTGGATGGCTGTTTGAAATTTGGGTATGTACTATGGTCCTGAGCCGGTGTGTTTTCCTGGCATCTTTCAGCACTTATTGTTTTCTTTGCTTTTTCATTATTTTTCAGTCACTTAATTGAAATCATTGAATTGCAAAAGTGGCAGAGCTGTGGCTACCTATATGGTGATGATGTATGTGTATGAATACAAGCTCAGCTCGTATCTTTACTGGAAAAAGTGCCAGTCATTTTCCAAAATATAACCTCAGCAGACAGACATCAATTGTGTCACTATCCACAGGTGATTTCATAATGCACAACCAGGTGAAGGACAGTGTCAAAACAGGAAGAAACCAGAGATGGTAACAAACTGAAGGTATGTTCGACAGTGCTTGTACGTGGTCACAGATGAAAATGTTCCAGCGTGGAAACTGTATGATGAAGGGAGGAGGCATGGTTGTCAAATATTCACTTAAAAGTAATTATAACAATATGAGTCATCTCATTTCAAATTTCTCAGTCATACTGTTATGTTATCAAGTTTTCCATTATATTATTAATGTTCTGGTAGTGGTTTCCCAGAGGGAACTGGGTTCAATCCCAGTTGTGCACTGATCTCTTAACTCTAGGGATTTTAGTAGGACAATGAAAAGTGTGGTCTCAGCTTGGCTTGCCAGCTAAAGTATGGTGCTTTGAGTGCTGTTTGGCATAAAGCAAATAAACTAGTTTTATTCTGCTACCTGAACAACACTCAGCTTCCACAGGCCAAACCTGAAATGGATTATTTCCTCCTGATTGAAGATGAGGGAACTATGGAAAGGATGAAGTAAGTCCATAAGGACGAAGTAAATCTAAGCCATATGTTTATGTAAGATTCCATGTTTAAGTAATTGAATTGTCTCAGTTGGTTACAATGTGGCACATGTGCACTGTAGATGAGAAAGCACCTACTGAAACCCATAATCCATTGTCTTGAACTTAATGCATGGGGTGAGGGAACAAAGCTACGTATAGACCAGCCAGCCCACAAATTGTATGATAGTCATGTAGTGAAAGAGAATACTATATAGTTACAACCAAAAGAGCACATTTTCAGCCACAATCACCTTTTCTAGGATATTCCTTTTCTGCAAAATGCAACAGTGACAAGGGTCAAGTGGAGACACAATACTGATCAAATTAAGGATCAATGTATTGATCTGAGTAATAAGATATCCTCAACTATAAAACATTTATAATCAATAATTATGGTCAGCCATATTTGTAGCAAATAACATCCCTTTGTCCCAGCATTCAGGAACTTTCTTTCAAAATAAATTATTTTTTAAAAGAGTATTTGCACCTATGAATACCTTGATGTTAATTTTAAAATTAAGTTGTTCATGAGTTTCTCTATAACATTCTAGCCACTTGTATTGTTAAACTATTGGCATATATGTAGAGTAATGTCACAAAAATATTTGGGAACATATCCAAATAAATGTGTTAGAAGTCAGAAAGGAATCTAACAAGTTTACATTTTTAAAAAATTACAATATTACTACCCGTTAGTGCTTAATCTTGCTTGTGTTCTACAACATAAATAAACATTTTTAAGATATCCGAACAGCTCCAGTGAGACTGGACAAGACATATATTTAGTCATTTTGAAACAAAATGATCTGCATGGCCTCCAGCCTTACTCTGAATGTCAGCACATCATTTCTACAATGATGCAGCTCAGTTATTTCCAGTTCTTAATTACAAGAGTAATTTCTTGTGATCCTTTGCCATCTGATGACTCTCCTAACACCCCGCTGCTCACTTTGCTTCACACTTTTTCTTTATTGTGCACAATTACTGTTTTCTAGAAGCATAGGATTGTGCCACAGTTGAGCAGAATTTCTTGTGGGGAAAATGAAAATGGGGAGAATCTGTAAAGTGCACAGCATTCTGAGAGTTGTAGCTTGTTCACCTATTGTACAGATATCAACAATATCACCCATAAGAATGGATTGCAGTTCCCAAAGTGCATTGCAATTATTGCAGACTTGCACTGGCGTTACATATGTCAAATTGCATCTGACTCCTGGTTTATGGTGATCATGAGATGGAAACATCAGCCAACCTACAACATCCTCTCAAGCAGAGAGTGCATTTTTAAGTACATACACAATTTTGTACTGAAAAGGTGGTGAGTTAGTATTAAATTCCATTCTTCTTTTGTTGACTCCTTCCAATTTCTTTCTTCTCCATTTCTCCCGTGTTGTTTCTTTTCCCCTGGATGAAGTATCTGACTTTTTTTTCTGGCAGGTTGACTTTCTCACTTACAGGTGAAGACTTCAGTTCTTTCACTGCATGTGTTACATTTGACGAAACAGCACCAGTGGAACTTGCAGTTGCACTGCCACACTTTGGTATACTGGTGGGTATTGTAACCTCGACCACAGCACATCAGGTCACAGCCATCTCCATGAAGAGAGGTGCGATTACATAGTCTTCCCTGTGTTCCTACACTTCCTGTTGAGCTATCCTCCTCACAATAGTTTGGTGATCGGTCAATATAAACTAAATCTGTATCCATGGGCTTTCGATAGGTCCTGGGCTTCTTGATTTTGAGAAATGTGGGCTGTCGTAATCGGGTGGCCCTGACAGCTTCAACATGAACAGCTTCACTGTACTTTTCTTTCAAAACATATCCAATCTCTCGGAATTTGGGAAGAGTTGTCCAACATGTCTTGGTAGTACACGAACCAGAAACACCATGACATTTGCATTCCAACTTCATCCTTTCTTCCAAAATCTATTGAAGTTAGAATAAGAAGTGTTACATGTGAATATCTTGACTTTAGCCATGCTTTATTTGAGATATTGCTCAGTTGATATGAAAGAATACCAAGAGTACCTTTGCAACTAGTATACGATCACTAAAGTAATATTTGCTTATTTTGCTTGCTTGCGATCTTACAGAACTGTAAAATATTACTTGTTTAATGTATTTTAAAAATAAAACTGCTTTGCTACTGATATATTTATTAAATCTAAAAATAAACATCTTTCCATTATTTGTCTTCTCAGCTAAGATATGACTGACTGGATTTGCAGCAACAAAAGCAAAGAAAGAACCAGGTTCCTAACCAATTAGTTAGTTGGATACATGAAGTGTTTCACTTTGGATTCCAAATTCAAGCTTTAAGAATTTTAATCTATCTTTTGCTCTCAAATGTTGGCAGATCTGATTTTTCTGTTCTTCTTTAAGATTCTTTAAATCTGCTTTAAATCGATGAGATTGTATTGAACCCGCAGATTGCCAGTGTTGGTTTTCTTATTGATTCCTTGGAATTCTTTATTCCACAATCATTTCACGTTGCCATTTCAGTGTGTTTTATTTGATTGCCTGATCCTTCAACACATTTCCTCTAATCCTTATGTTTGTTACATTTGGTTTGAAAAATTATATATAGTGAAGCCATCTAAAAGTGCTTTGGAATTGTCCATTGAGGGTCATTCTAAAAGTCCTCATGAGCCCTTTAACCAAATTTCAGTCAATGGTTGGTTAATTTTAACACTTTCCTTCTGCAGGTGTTTTGACATGATCTATCTAATGGCAGCATCCCAAATCAAGCTATGGTCAGAGACACCATGGCATTGCCACAAAAGAAAACTGGTGTCCTTTCCCAATACATCTATGGCTCTGCTGCTGGGATCATAGATCCACAAAAAAAAACTGGGTTTGAGATTCTACCACTAGAAGACCCATTTAGCAGTCTATAATAAAGTCTCAGAATCGAAATAAAATAAATGCACAAACCTATGGGTGGTAAATAATGTAGGTGTTTGGATTGATCCTTTAAATCTCAGATGTATTGACGCACATTGTAACCAATGAGAAAACAAAGTGTGTGCTCCTAGTAAAGTCACAAACTTTGAATTTGCACTAATGGAGAGAAAGCTAACTAAGATATAATGCAAAGTATTTTAATTTGATCAAATATCCTGTCATCACAAACTTGTGTCTTCAATACAAGGTTCAGGATGAACCAGTTTTTCCATTTACTTCAGCTGATTAGCTTATTGCCCCTTCCTTGTTGACAGTTAAGTTTCAACTGGTATTCAGAATATTACTTTTTTTTGTATCTGCTTCTTTCTGTTGACAGTCAGGAATGTGGAATACGTTTTGAGGAATGTGAGTTTTTTTTCTCATCTGTTCATTTTGCTGGGGTTAACAAAAAATTCTCTGCCTACTTGTCTTTTCACCTGGAATCAGTGACCTCTGACTTGCCAATCAGTGGACTTCTAGCAGTTATATGACCTTATACTAGTTACAATGTGCATGTTTCAACTGGAAATAATTTGGACTCTGAAACATTCTGATAATAAATTGATTACTGCATAAATTGGCTAGATAATAAACAGCTGCAATGCATCCCATTGCTTTTCTGAAATATTTGTTGATAGTTTTACCACCCAGATGTTGCCCATGGTATACTATCGTCCAAACTAAATAATTTCCAGCCCAAACAAATACAATAGTCAAGTACCCACTATAAAATTATATGTGTCCAGTCTGTAATGGGTGTGTAAAGATTATATTTTTAGCTTCTTAAGTACTAGGTGGAAATGTTCATGCTTTAACGCTGACATGGCAAATTCAAACAAACATCTGTACTTCAGCATGTTATAATTACAGAATTATGTTACAGATCATTTCTCTTGAAACGGATATTGACATTTTCAAAACTTGATTTAAAAATAATAGATTTCTCCAGAATCTAATGAAAGCAAGTAATAATTCATTTTATACATGGCCGTTAATGTTACATTTGCTGGATTACTAGCCATAAAATGGGTTAACTAGTGAATTGACTAGCCAAACCAAAAACACCCAAGCTAAATTCCTGAAGTATCAATGGCATGAATCTCATCCCATGATCTACTTCTATAGCCACTGGTAAGAAATGCCTTCACTAAAAAAGCAGGCTGCTTACAACTGATAGTAATGTGGTGGTCTGCATCTTCCTTTAGAAAGTATTTTTGGTTTAGCACCTTTTTCATTGAAATTTCACGCTTATATAACTCTTCAGCTTTATATTAAAGTGCTAAAATTGTTAACTGATGCATCTTCTGTGTTTAAAAGATTTCCTTTTCTCCCCCCTTTCCTAGCCTATTCCATGATGTGGAGGAGCTGGTGTTGGAGTGGGGTGGGCAAAGTTAAAAATCACAATGCCAGGTGGTCTCTGCTCCACACCCACCTGATGAAGAATCAGTGCCTCGAAAGCTAGTTCTTCCAAATAAACCTTTTGGATTATAACATGGTGTTGTATGATTTTTAACTTCAACCTATTTCACTGTGCTATTTCCATTTTCACTTGCTGTCTCTTAAAACAGAGCAGTGGAAATTACATTTCTCAGAGGCATTGTTCATGTTTTTCTGCAATAGATAACAGGAGACTTGTATTTCAAATGTCTTTCACAACCATAGGACATCCTAAAGTGTATTACAACCAATGATGTATTTTTGAAATGCAGTCATTGTTGTAATGTAGGTATTATGGGGTCAATCCAGGTTTTCTTCAATCCATGCATGAGTAGAATACCACACAGACATGGAATAAGCTCTAATTGTGCTGCAGAAAACTATCAAAGCCAAATGAAATCTGAGTATTAGCTTGAATCAATTGTAATATTCTCACACTCTGCATCAAAATGTTGAAGGTTCAAGCTCAGTTGCCAACCTGAGGACATACTGTAACTGACATACTATAGCTCAGCTCTCACTCTGAGGACAAACAGCAGATGTTGGAGATCCGAAACAAAAGTAAAAAGTGCTGGTGAAACTCAGCAGGTCTGGCAGCATCTGTGGGGAAAGAAACAGAGTTAATGTTTTGACTCAAGTCCAAACTGACTTCTTTGTAACAGATGTAGGGTGTAAGTGCCTTGGGTTTTACAGTGTGGGGTGGAGCAAGTGGAAGGAAAGGGAAGGTCAAGGAAAGGTTGGAGGGCAAGAGAGATGAGAGATCACAGGTGTCACAGAGCAAAAGGCAAAGGGAGAGTGAGACAAGAAACAAAGCACGGATCAAAACTAGGTTTTAATGATTAAATATTGATCAGCTCTGCTGAAAACAAAACCATGAAGACTGTGGGGTGGTGGAGGAAGGAGGAGGTATCAGATGGAGGATAGTGGTCTGAAGTTGTTGAATTCAATGTTGACTTCTGCAGGCTGTAAAGTGTCCAATGTCAAAATGTCAGCAATTTATAAATTAAATCAAATACAATAGTGAAAGCAGGACAGGTGATGTGTTGCTACTGCAACATTTGGAAGTTGCTGCACATCAGTGGGATCGAGAGTGAATATATCTGTAGTGAGTGTTTGCAGCTTGAGGAACTTCATATCTGAGTTGGAGAGCTGGAATCTGAGCTGCAGGCATTGCACAAATCAGGGAGGGGAAAGGGCTACCAGGACATTTTGCTCCAGCAGGCAATCACACCCTCAGACTAGGAAATTCAAAATTGGTTTGTGATCAGGGACAGGAGCATGGGACTGTAGGTAGATAGCAGGATGTAGGGGGTTCCAATTGAGGAGCCTTAACCCATACAATTGTCCAATAATTACAAGGTTCTTGTAAGCTGTGCAGATGAAATTGGGGACAGCAGGGAGAAGGAGCAAACTGGTCATCATGCCTTAGCTCAAGGAGTCATTCAAACAGTGGAGCAAATAGGCAAGTAGTAATGGTAGGGGAAAGTATTAGGGGGATAGAATCTGTTCCCATAAGCAGGCATTCCAAAGGAGGTGTTGCCTGCTTATTGCCAGGGTTAAAGACATCTCCTTGGGGCTGGAGAAGAACATGGATGGGAGGAGAGGGATCCAGTTGTCATCATCCATGTTGATACCAACAACATTACTAGGACTTGAAAAGAGGTACTGCTGAAAGTTTGAAAATTTGGGAGCTAAACTGAAAAGCTGAATCTCCAATGTAGTAATCTATAGATTACTATGCGAGTCACAGGCAAAACTGGTACAGGGTAAATAAAGTCAAGGAGTTAAATGCATGGTTCAAAAGTTCATATTGTGTCAGTTCATGGGTCCTTGGTACTAATATTGGCATAGAAGGGAGCTGTAAGCGGGGGATGGGCTTCACTTGAACCATGGGACCAGTGTCCTAAGGAATCAAATAATTAGGACCATAAGGGGGACTTTAAACTAAGAGGTTTTTGAGTAGGGATGGGGGGTTATGGTGGGTTGGGCCAGGGGTTGGTGGGGGTTTGGAATGCAGGTTTTTAAGCAAGAGGATGTAGCAGTATTATAGGGCAGCTATTTGGATAACAATACCCACATTGGGGTGGGAATGGACAGAGTATATAAAGATAGAAAAGCAGCTAGAAACAGAATAAATGGGAGAAGAAATGATAAAAAGGCAAAATTAATGGTTCTTTACTTCAGTGGTGTATTCAAAATGATAGAAATGAATTAATGGCACAAATAAAAATAAATGGGTATGATCTTATCACCAATATAGAGAAATGGTTACAAAGCTGAGAACTAAATACTCAGGGTTATGTGACTTTTCAAAAGGATAGGCGGGAAGGAAAGGGTAGTGGGGTAGCATTGTAAGATAGAATTAATATGATAGCAAGAAATGATCTTGGATTAAAGATGTCAAATCAATATAGGTGGAGGTAAGAAAAGAAATAAGAAGGGAAGACAATAATGTTTGGAGAAGTAATTAGGCCCCGAACAGTAGCTGTACTATCAGACTGAGAAAATGGATATAGGAGCAATTCAAACCTCTCTGCTGGAGAAACACATCATTATTCCTCCAGAGACCTTATTGAAAAGCAAAGCCTTAATAAACAGGATAAGAGGAGAGTACATGGCATTCTATTGTACAAAATGCACTTAGATTGTGACTTAATATGCAGAACACTAAGTAGGAGTTTTTCAGAAAGTACGCATGGATAGAGTTGACTTCCTATGAGGTAAGAATTTAGTCTGAGTAAAAGTTATAGCTTTGCCATAATCAGAGAAAGTCTGAGTGAGGTTAAAGTGATGGAGCCATTACAGGAACAAGTTCCATCATGTGTGGTGACCAGGGCAATGACTAAACAGAGGTAATATCACAATCAAATGCCTTTCTTTAAGGGTGGGTATTATTCAAAGCAGGTGTCTTTAATTGAGGCTAGGAAAGCAGATCCAGAGTTAAGCTTGCACTGGAGCTAAGGCTAAAGCAGTTCCAGAGTACTAAAAATGGAGTTTTGATGAGAAAGTGGAGACATCCTCACAGACCTGCAGATGAGGAATGGATGGTTTATCAGATAGTGCTATTTCCCGTATCATACGGAGATATTGTAAATAGCAAATTCAGTTCCTTCAGGGCATGTATGAATATGGAAAATTCAAGCATCAATAAAGTGGCATTTTACGTGGCCAAGACTTCATCAGAGTGTAGTGCTGTTCTGTAAAATATACCATTCATATCAGGTAGTGGAAAAACCTCATCATGTAATCAAGCAGTGTATCCTTACTGTTATGACAATGACAACCTGATTGCCAGAAGCTATTACTTGGAAGATATTATAGATAGAGTAGAGATGGAAAAATAAACTTTTTTTAATTCCATATGGACTCCCAGTAGAAATACAGGTAGGATCAAGATTCCAATCATATATCTAAAGATTTTCAGGACATATTAAGTAACTTAGATGAATCCTCAATGCTAGATTATGTGTCCATTCCTCTAGAGATGGATGTAAAATAGCACAGGAATATTTCAGAAAGCTTCACAGGTAAAGACGCTGCAACTTTTTAAGCAGTGTTAGTGTTATTACCTTTACAAGGTGAATCTCTGAAAGTGACATACAATAGTAAGGTAATTAAGAGAATTAGTACAGTGACTTATTTGATAGATACTCCAAATTGCAAGCAGAAGTATCAGTTGGAAAAATAAACATGTTAAAATGATACCAGAGACAGGAAGATAATAAACAACAAATATGTAAAATGATAAGAATAATGGCAGTTGACGTACACTGCAAGAGTGAGGTAGGGAAGTGAGGAACCTTCCACAATCCAATTAGCCAATACTGGAAGTTAGACAATATGTTCTCATACTTCAAGGAAGAATAATGGAAGATCTAGCAAGGTTACTTAGAAAATTAAATACAATTTGTAAGAATACACAAGAGTGTACAGTGTTAGCCAGGCACAATGTGGATGTAGCAAAAGCAGTACCAAAGAAACAACAGCCTTATTAATTATGCCCAGAGGAACAAGCTCAGTAGAAACTGAGATGCGGCACATGTTAAAAAAAAATCACTTGATTTAACCTAGTCAAGTCTGTTGAAGTTTATCAGTGGTGTTAGATCTTGAACCAAATGGATTGGCTAGATTCTGCATTGATTATAGAAATGTAAACGCGATAACTAAAACAGATTTGTATCCAGTCCTTTGGTTAGTAGACTGTATGGATAGGGTCGGAAGTGCTTCATTATTTACTAAGATTGATCTATTGAAGGGCTGCTGGCAAGTACCCATAGATCATTTAGATAATGTTTGGATATGCAGCAATATGGGAGGAACATGTAAAATAAATTAGGAGACTTAATTTAAGCAATTACTGTTAGCTGACTGAGTATAAAATCTTGCTAAGTGTGAGTTTATGACAGCAAGGATGAATTACCTAGAGCACATTGTAAGGTAAATATTACCCTCCTACAAAGAATAGCAAAAATGAAATCTCTAATAGAATTCAACATTTCTAAAACTAAATGATAAATCATGAGATTTCTGGGGATTGTTGTTTTCAGGGAAATTGTTGCATAACTTCAGCATCATAGCTATACCTCTAACAGACTTATAAAGAAAACGTGCAAAGATAACATGGTCAAAAAGTGTCAAACAGCTTTTGAGAAGCTGAAAGCAATCCTAACGAAAGACCCTGTGTTAGCCACCACTGACTTTACTAAATCTTTAAAAATGGCAATTGATGTTAATGCCTTGGGGGTGAGAGTGCAAAAAGATGAATTGGGAATAGAGACACAAGTGAGGTACTTTTTAAATAAATTAGACAGTGGACAAGAAGACTCTGGGATTTTTACTGGTTTTAAACATTTTACCATTATGTCTGTCGACCACAAAGAAACACTGACTACAATCCCATTTTTTTTTTAGTGAAATTTATACCTCAAAATATGAGATTATTTTAACGCAGCTTGTTAATTCAACCTTTATATTATAAACATTGTTCATATTCTGGAATTTAAAAAGAATTGTTGGTACATTCTGAATAATGTGATGATGCTGAAATAGTTTGAAAATTGGAGAATAGATGATAACCAGAAATCATCCAAATCATATGTAAAGAATGAGTAAGAATGAATGTATGTAACTTTTTGTGTTTGATTATATGTTTCTTAACTGGACCAGGGGGTGCCACCTTAGCTGATTACACTCCCACTACTATATCAGAAGATTCAAGAACTAATTCAGTTCTTAGAAGCTCAGAAACAAAACAAGAATTGTTGGAAAAACTCTTCAGGTCTGGCAACATCTGTGGAGAGGAAGCCAAGTTAACATTTTAAGTCCAGTGACCATTCTTCAGAAAGTACTGTAGAAGGGTGACTGGACTTGAAATGTTAACTCTACTTTCTCTCTACAGCTGCTACCAGACCTGGTTAGTCTCTCTAGCAATTTCTGGTATTATTTCAGATTTTCAACAAGCACAGTTCTTTGTTTAGTTTTTACTTAGAAGCTCAGTATCCAGGCTGAGAGTCCAGTAGAAATTTTGAAAGATTGCTTTATTGTTAGGTCTTCAGATGAGATTTCAATCCAAGCTTCTACCTACTTTTTTGAATGTTGATGCAGAATATAAAAATTTGCTGGAAACCTATGGATAAATATAGGTAGTGTCCTGATCTTTTGACTATTTTTCCATCTTCCACTAACAGTGAAAAAGAATTAATTATTTATCTCAGGACTGTGCACACAACCAAAGTAACAGCAACGTAATATAAGTTTAAATAGTTCATTGTACATTAAAGACTTGAATTTACATACTCCTTGTCATGTTGCAAGGCATCCCAAAGTGTTTTTAAAGCCAATTTTTGAAAGGACTTGAAATACAGTCACTGATGCAATATGTGTGAAATTTGAGATGTTTGAGATATTGCTGAGAAATAATAATAAAAGAAGGTACCAAATAGTTGCAAGTCTATTTTTTCTTTTGGCTATCTTTAAATATTGGTTTTGTAATCTGATTAGATGGCTCTTTGTTTCTTCTGATTATCAGGCCTTTCATTTCTCTTTTCAGATTGCTCTCCTTTTTTGGCTAAATGCTAACCAATCTGCTGAGAATGGTGTGGAAGTGGCACATGCAGAGTCATCCTATATTCCTGTTTACCCTAATCTTCTTTGGTTTAGTTTAAATATCTTCTGAAGGATGGAGGTTGGCTTGATTTTTTTTCTGTTCATTTGCATATTGGAACATTTACTGTTTTTATTCAAGTGCAGCAGAAATTAACATTTCTCAAATAAGCATTGAACATGCTTCAATGGAACTATGTTGAAATCCTTAGCTTAGCTGATGTTGGTCACACATCTATCCTCAAAATTACCTTTCTCCCAGCTTTGTTGTTATGCAGATTCATCAGCCTCCTGGCGTTTTTTTTAATTTCCCTTGCATCTACAAATTTCCTTGAGAACTCAATTCCATATTTGATGTCTGCCGAGCAGCCTCCCCACTTCCAGCCTTCGTCTTGGTTGTAGTAGCCCTGTTTCTCTCGATCACAGCCACAGTTGCTCAGGTTTCCTTGACTGCAGGCAGCAGTCACTGCATGAGCTACACCAGCTGCAGTGATGGCATAAGTGAACGCTGCTTCTCGACTACCTGTAGACACAGGATGTCAGCAGTTAGTGCAGGGCATCAGACACCTGTAAACTTATTGAAATTTATCACATTATTTTATTGAAATAAAACCCTTTTAAAGCATTAATGGAAAGATGCATGGCTGACAGTTAATTAAATTACAGAATATCAGAACAGCAAACAATCTAAGTGACAACAGAATATTCTTAATTTGTTATTGTGAAGACCATTTACCGGAGTTCTTGGAAGGCACCACCTAAATTGAAAATAAATTCTCCCAGTCTTAAAACGAGGAGCAGACTTTGATTTGATTTATCATTGTCACACGTACCAATGTACTGTTTGTTGTACCAACTTTCTAAAAAAAAGGGCTGCCCTCTATTATGGAATAGCTCTCCCCACAAACTTGCACACCCTCTAAATGTTTTGTCAATACACAAAAATGAGTTTTGGGTTTTACACTCTTACAATGACTGACATCCTCTACCTCCAGATAGGATGCTTTCAATGGTGCATCAATAAAAATTGATAAGAGTCATTGTGGACATGCTGAATTGCCTTAGCTTTCTGAGGAAGTAGAGGCTTTAATTGATCTACTTCTTTAAGATTTAATTTAATCTACTTATTCGTATAAACTAAACAGGAAGCAGCAAGAACAGTTGAGGCTGAGTTGATCAAGTTATTGAGTACATGCTGGCAAACTACATAATCAGCAAAAATATAATTGGTTCAAGAGATAGATGTAGATTCAATGGATGTATTGGTTCTTGTGGTTTTCTGTCCATGCCCAATCCCCCTGCCCTTCATTGCACCCAACCACTCAAACAATATACAGCCTACACTGTCCTTATGTTCCATCAGTAAGATGTTATATTGTAAGCCCCAAAGAGCTCCTTTGCTGTGGTTTAGGTCTTGGAACAGTGTGTAATATAAAGGAAAAAAAGAATCAAAGATTTGGCATATCAATATATGAAAGACAGGCTTTTATTTACTTGTTTATGCAATAACAGCCTTAAACTTTGCTGCAGGGAGAACAAGACTTGATTTGCTAAAGATGATCTTAGCTGTATTTCACACCATGGGGCACTAATTCCAAGAAATCATCCAGCACATCAAGAGTGAGAGGGTTTGTTTAAAAGGAGAATTCTTACAAGTGAGACAGATGAGAACTATGGCCTAGTGTTTTTTTATCCTGCTGACTTCATGACTTCATTCTGAGAATACCAATTACATTAACAAGTTTGGAAGCCTCAGTCAGACTGAAGGAAAAGCAAGTCATCATAAAATACAAAGCAGTGTGTATGGTGGGTGAAGCGGAAGCAGAAAATATCCAGTTTGTACAAAATAAACGTCAATTTGACAAAATATTTCCAAGGCAGCAATCAAATTCCAGTTTCAAATCTTATTCAGCTCTGCATATAAAATCTAAATGGCTTATCATCACCTAAATATAAAATTCAGTTTCACATGTTGAATTCCTCTGCAGGCTTTTTTGAAACGTGTTATTTTGTTGGGTCATGTCTACTTAGAGCAGTTCAACAAAAGTCATCATTCTAAAAGGGAGATTCACCATAGACATCTTTCTTTATTTGACTTTGCTTCGAGATTTTTATGAAGTTAGCAACGAATGCCAAAATGCTGGTGACGCTCAATAAGTGAGATTAAAGCAACTTAGGACATGGAATCAAAATTCTTTATTGTCATGTGCATTCAATATAAAATGCAGTAAAAAGTGTGTACTGTCACCATGTATAGGCGCCATTCTCATTAACTTAGAATAAAATTTTAAAAACAGATAGCTTAAGAGAATCCAACTTTTCCTTCTCTGCTGCTACAGTCCCACTCCGAGCTTCACCAGCTCACACCCTGTGGCATTGAAATACCTTCTCTATTCTCTCCATAGGTTTTGTCTCACCTGCTGTCTGTTTGCAATGTTTTCAGATTCGGGTTTACAAAATCTGCAGTTAATATTAAGATTCCTTATTTAACGGGCTTATGTTTCTCTTCTATTCTTCTCTGAATGAAGTTGAAATAGCTTTACAGGAATTTGAAAGACACCTCACAATTTTGAATAGATTTACCCTCAACAGATTCACCCAATGCAGAGAAACAATCAACGAGGCCAAGAGAATATTCAACTTAATGGCCAGAACAATAGGATACAATTCATGGGAAGTTATAATCAAACCACGGTCTGATCTCATGTAGAATTCTGGTCTTTGAGGCACAAAAGGAACATTCAAGCAATGCAGACTTTATAAGGAATACCTGTGAGGCCAATCCCTAGTTACTAAATTCTGTGTTTTACAAGAACTGACTGAAAACCTGAACAAAATGTGTCTGAAAAATGATCATGTATATAAATATGGTAATTACTGGACCATAATGGTAAATCGGTTGAAAATGTGTTGCTGGTTAAAGCACAGCAGGTCAGGCAGCATCCAAGGAATAGGAAATTCGACGTTTCGGGCATAAGCCCTTCATCAGGAATGAGGAGAGGGTGCCTGGCAGGCTAAGATAAAAGGTAGGGAGGAGGTACTTGGGGGAGGGGCGATGGAGATGTGATAGGTGGAAGGAGGTCAAGGTGAGGGTGATAGGCCGGAGTGGGGTGGGGGCGGAGAGGTTAGGAAGAAGATTGCAGGTTAGGAGGGCGGTGCTGAGTTGAGGGGACCGACTGAGACAAGGTGGGGGGAGGGGAAATCCAGTTTCTCCAGTTTCCTCATTTCCCCTCCCCCCACCTTGTCTCAGTCGGTTCCCTCAACTCAGCACCGTCCTCCTAACCTGCAATCTTCTTCCTAACCTCTCCGCCCCCACCCCACTCCGGCCTATCACCCTCACCTTGACCTCCTTCCACCTATCACATCTCCATCGCCCCTCCCCCAAGTCCCTCCTCCCTACCTTTTATCTTAGCCTGCCTGGCATTCCTGATGAAGGGCTTATGCCCGAAACATCGAATTTCCTATTCCTTGGATGCTGCCTGACCTGCTGTGCTTTAACCAGCAACACATTTTCAACTGTGATCTCCAGCATCTGCAGACCTTATTTTTTACCCCATAATGGTAAATCTGCTACAATTTATTTAATTTGTAAGACACATTTTGACAAAACCTTTTGTCTTGAACTCATCAGGACAATTCGCAAGAATACCAATATAAAAGAAAATACCATTTTTTAAATATATAAAACAGAGCATGCTGATTGTTTGGCAAGGAGAAAGTGAGGATTGCAGATGCTGGAGATCAGAGTCGAGAGTGTGGTGCTGGAAAAGCACAACAGGTCAGGCAGCATCCGAGGAGCAGGAGAATCAATGCTTCAGGCATAAGCCCTTCATCAGGAATGAGGCTTCTGGGTCAAGGCTGAGAATCAAATGAGAGGAATGGGTTTGGGGAAAGGGAGCTGAGAAAGCGATAGGTGGATAAAGGTGAGGGAGAAGGTGATAGGTCAGTGGGGGAAGTGATGGACAGGTCCAGAGGGCAGTGATTGTTTGGCAAATGGATTCTAATTGGTTGCGGCGTGCAATGGAGAATACACCCATTATATGATTAGATTAGATTAGATTAGAGTTACAGTGTGGAAACAGGCCCTTTGGCCCAACAAGCCCACACCGACCCGCCGAAGCGCAACCCACCCATACCCCTACATTTACCCCTTACCTAACACTACGGGCAATTTTAGGTTGACCAATTCACCTGACCCGCACATCTTTGTGACTGTGGGAGGAAACTGGAGCATCCGGAGGAAACCCAAGCAGACACGGGGAGAACGTGCAAACTCCACACAGTCAGTCGCCTGAGTCGGGAATTGAACCCAGGTCTACAGGCGCTGTGAGGCAGCAGTGCTAACCACTGTGCCACCGTGCGGCCCACAAATGATGACTGTCAAGCTTTTCTTAAATAATTAAATAAATTCTAAACTTGAACTCTAATTAAACAAGCCATTCTCCTGAGGATTTAGCCAGAGAATACCTTGGTTAGCTAGAGGCTTAAAACTTAATTTTACTTTTTTTTGTTTGATACTTATAGAAACATAGAAAATCAGTGTAGTTCTATGGTTCTTTTAGGTTTCTCCCACTGATCATGCTGCCACTTCCACTGCAGTACCCTGTTCCTGCTTTCTCTTCATACCTCATCTTAACTAAAGTATTCAGGTGTAGCAATAAATGGGGCAACATTCAGATGCTGGAAGCATAACACAGAAGAGCCCTAACATTTAATATCCAACATCTGAGTTGAGGAAAGATTGGAGTAAAGTGAGCTTCTCAGCCTTCAAAGCAGGTGATATAAGTGATCTTATAGCAGCATATAAAATAGTATATGTTAGATTAAAAATAACAAAATTATTCCAAAGCAAATTACAAGTTTCAGACAAGGGGTCTTGATTCCTGATGAAGGGCTTATGCTCGAAACGTCGAATTCTCTATTCCTGAGATGCTGCCTGGCCTGCTGTGCTTTGACCAGCAACACATTTGCAGCTGTGATCTCCAGCATCTGCAGACCTCATTTTTTACTCAGACAAGGGGTTAACAGGTTCAACTCAGAAGGTGAGTTGTGTAATATATGTATTAAATACATATTTAAATAGATTATTAAGGTTAGAGCTTTGGAATTATACGGTACTTTTTGGAGTCGATATTGTACTGATGAACCATATGATCATAATTTGGGAGAAAGTACAAAAGTCCTCCCAGCATCTTGCATATCATCTCACTAAAACGTTGTTCTCGAATAAAATAATATTGAATGTACAATCAGAAACCTTTGCACTTAGTGTGTTTAGTCATTGCTTTGTAAATATACACTGGATCCTTTCAGTGGTCCAGATAGGAACAGATTCTGTGTGATTTATCAGAGGTTGGAACATAAGAAGTAAACAAACTAGAATAATGGCCTCAATTTTCAAGATGTCACATTTTAATCATGTATAGAACTAATTATGAAGAAGAGTGTACATTTATACAATGCTCCAGTAACTCCTCAAACTTACTGAATTTCAGTAACTGTTATTGCATTGTTAAATATGGCAACTGCAGAATTATAGTTTACAGCACAGAGGGAAGCTTTTGACTCATCATCTCTGTGGCAGTTATTTGATGAAGCAGTAAATTCAATTCTCAGAGCAAATGCAGTGAATTTATTTTTTGGTGGTGTTGGTTGAAGGAACAATAATGGCCAAAACAGAGAGATCTCTTGCCATGGAATAATTTATGCTTATCTGAACCATGGTATAAAATCTAATTAAATGTAATTAAATTCAATAATGTAGCTCTCTCAATACTGCAGACATATTAGTCTCAATAGTGTACTGCTGTGGAATTGACTTGAATTAAATTTCTTGATTCAGAAGAAATGGCACAAACTGAGATTAGCTGCATCCTCCAAAAGTTTTGGTTTAAAAACTTCTGAAGTGTAAGTCAAGTTAATAACTGTTATCTTTTCTCTCTCTGAACATTATGAAATTAGAGCTGATTTCAAAAACTGATAAATATGGACCATAAACGTTATTTTAAAAGATCATTTTACGAGGTGGGGCTCCTTGAACAGTCACTTTTCTTGAAGGTTTTGAAAGTTATGATGTTATTAACGGACTTGTCTCCTCAGGTTTTGAGTGAAATCAGCCAGTTCGGTGATGCTGCATGCGCCTACAGGAAAGTTCTTTGATGCTGGCAATGGGAACATGTTCAGAGTTAGACAAGAATGACAGCAGGGAGATCAATAGGATGCAATTGAATAGACTTGACAATAGAATCTTGCACAAATCTCATGGAAACTGACATTATTCTTGTAAAATCAAATCAAATTTATGTTAATCCTATAATATGATTGGCTGTTCTCTGGATGTTTGTTCACACACAACAGAAGTTACTAAAGTGACCTAAAGATGTTGGCTGCCACTATAGTATTTTCAAATTAAAATTAAATAAGTATTCATTTACTTATGCAATTTTTCTTTTAAATGAACCATATGCCTTAACTTTCAGAAAGTGTGATTGAATAGGAGCCATATACTCTACTTGTAAAATTAAAACTGATACACTTTATATCTGCTTTTTATCATACAATCATGTGACTATCCCAAGTAGTGAACACAGATAAAGGTGCACACTTCCAAGTATGTACAGATGTATTTATTGCTGTTATGATTGCAGCTGTTGTTACTGGACAAGTCAGATCCCAGACACAATCCTAATTTGATAGATCATGGAGATTAACAGAAGGATCTCTTGCTGAAACATAAGCACACACTGCTGCAGCTTTTGCTTTAACATTAAAAAAAAAGGAGTGTATTAACAAATGAAATTAAAATAAATTAGAGTAAACCAAACCATCTACTTATTACCCAAATTCAAAGACTTTTAAACACGCAGTAAAAGTATAATTAATTCTAAAACACTCCTTCCCAAAATTGAAAAGAAATAAAAAAGCTTTAGGAAAGTACCCAAAATACCATTCTTAAAATACTCACACCAGAATCCCTGTAACTAAGACCCCAGTGGTTTAGGTGATTTGTGATTTCAACCTTTGTCTAGAACTGCAGAGAGATTCTTCCTGGAGACTTTATACACTTGAGCTTAAACATACTCCTCTTAAATAACATCTTCAGGGTTTTAATTCTAGTCTGGGAGTTAACTCTTGTTAGGTTGCCTTAGATTGAAGAGTTAATTTAAGTTCAGTAAATATCCTCCCCCTCTCAGGAGCACTAGTCTACACAGCCAGACTGACTAGCAAGGTTAGATCTCATGGAATACAGGGAGAACTAGCCATTTGGATACAGAACTGGCTCAAAGGTAGAAGACAGAGGGTGGTGGTGAAGGGTTCTTTTTCAGACTGGAGGCCTGTGACCAGTGGAGTGCCGCAAGGATTGGTGCTGGGCCCTCTACTTTTTGTCATTTGCATAAATGATTTGGATGCGAGCATAAGAGGTACAGTTAGTAAGTTTGCAGATGACATCAAAATTGGAGGTGTAGTGGACAGCGAAGAGGGTTACCTCAGATTACAACAGGATCAGGACCAGATGGGCCAGTGGGCTGAGAAGTGGCAGATGGAGTTTAATTCGGATAAATATGAAGCGCTGCATTTTGGGAAAGCAAATCTTAGCAGGACTTATACACTTAATGGTAAGGTCCTAGGGAGTGTTGCTGAACAAAGAGACCTTGAAGTGCAGGTAGATAGGATAGTGAAGAAGGTGTTTGGTATCCTTTCCTTTATTGGTCAGAGTATTGAGTACAGGAGTTGGGAGGTCATGTTGGAGCTGTACAGGGCATTGGTTAGGCCACTGTTGGAATATTGCGTGCAATTCTGGTCTCCTTCCTATCGGAAAGATGATGTGAAACTTGAAAGGGTTCAGAAAAGATTTACAAGGGTGTTGCCAGGGTTGGAGGATTTGAGCTACAGGGAGAGGCTGATCGGCTGAGGCTGTTTTCCCTGGAGCGTCAGAGGCTGAGGGGTGACCTTATAGAGGTTTACAAAATTATGAGGGGCTTGGATACGATAAATAGACAAAGTATTTTCCCTGGGGTCGGGAGTCCAGAACTAGAGGGCATAGGTTTAGGGTGAGAGGGCAAAGATATACAAGAGACCTAAGGGGCAACTTTTTCACTCAGAGGGTGGTACGTGTATGGTATGGGCTGCCAGAGGATGTGGTGGAGACTGGTACCATTGCAACATTTAAGAGGCATTTGGATGGGTATATCAATAGGAAGGGTTTGGAGGGATATGGGCCGGGTGCTGGCAGGTGGGACTAGATTGGGTTGGGATATCTGGTTGGCATGGACAGGTTGGACCGAAGAGTCTATTTCCATGCTGTACATCTCTATGACTCTATGACTTCACAGGACTGCCCAATTCTCAAAGTAAAACAGAAACTAAACATTTTCCCCTCTAAGGTATGAGTGTTTCCTTTAAAAAAAAGTTCCATAAGTTTCTAACAAGGTTTAAGGCCCCATTATTTACTTTACTGAGTCACAAAACAATCTAAGTTCAACAAAAAAATCCATAGTTGTGTACACAAACCCATTCACTCTAGTCAGACCTCAAAGACTATTTTAAAATAAATCACCTTCTCTACAAAATACTTAAAAGTTAATCATTAACTTCAGACTCATAGAAAATCCACAAGTTACTAACTCAAATATCAACCTAAACTTACAGTAAATGATATTAAATATATATCACACAGTTTACATCACCCTGAACACAGTGGTACTGTCTCAGAACCTAAAGGTGCATCCTATTAAATTACAGAGATTGTGAACCGTCATAATACATGGGGATATGTTTTGTAATCATAGTGGACTCAAATTGTCCATAAACATCTTGATAGATATTAAACACAAACAACCAGATTTACTTTGATTTTCTTGAACTGTACAATTTTTTCACCAATTGAAAGTATAATTAAAATTATATTTCACCTTTTTTTAGGTGATAATAAGAAATCAGGAACATAAAATTAGGAGCAAGTACAGGCCATTTGGCCTCTTAAGCCTGCCCTTAAGGCTAATCATATTAAGTCTGTCCTGCCCCAGGCCTTAACTGCTGTTTTCTGCCAGCCACTCATAACCATCAGCTTGTTGATATTTCAAAACTTTTTCTACTTTCTCTTTAAATATTTTAACTTCCATTACTCTCTGGAATAGAGAATTCCAAACATCTACTCCTATCAGAGAAGAATTTCCTTCACATATCAGTTTTAAATGAGTATTCCTTTATTCTGTAACCCTGACCCTAGCTTGAGACTCTCCACTCAGACTACTGTATATTTCAATAAGACCACTCCTTGTTCTTCTAAATTCTAATGAGTAAAGTTCTAACCTGTAGTTGCTCTTGATATGTTAACCCCTTCTTGCCAAGAATCAGTCCACTGAGTCTCTTTTAAACTGCTTCCACTGCCACTACATCCTTAGTTAAATAACAGGGCTAAAACTACACACAGTACCACAGGTGTGACTTCAACAACACCCTTATGGTTGTAATGAGATTTTCCTATCTTTAGATTCCAACTCCTTGGCAAAAAAGGCCAAAACTCTATTTGCCTTCTTAATTGCTTCTGGCATTTACATGATAACATTTTATGTTTCATGCACAAAAATATTGTGCTTTTCTGGATTCTCTTTCCATTTAAATAATTGTCTGCCTTTTGATTTTTCATACCAAAGTGCACAACCTCACACTTCCCTACATTATACACCATCTGTCCAAGTTTTTGCCCACTCAACCTATCTGTAACTCCTTATGTATTCATCACTACCTGCCTCCCACCTATTTTTATATCATCTGGCTATATCACACTCTGTCCCCTCCTCCAAGTCAATAACACAGATAATAAATATAAACTTACAAAATACAAGCACAAGTCAGCCAGTCAGTCCTTCAAGTCTGCTCTGCCATTCAATCTGGTTCTGGCTGACCATCCAACTCCATACTCTTCTTTTGCTTTCTCCTATAATCTTTGATTCCTTTAGCTCCAAGAACTGTAAGTGTTTCCTGGATGTAGGTTTGCTCGTGAGCTGGAAGATTCATTTCCAGACGTTTCGTTACCCTACTAGGTAACATCTTCAGTGAGCCACCAGGCAAAGCACTGCTGATAATTCCTGCTTTCTATTTATATGTTTGGGTTTCTTTAGTTCAGTGACGTCATTTCCTTTAGTGATGTCATTGCCAGTGGTGGTACCATTGTCGGTGGTGATGTCATTTCCTGTTCTTTTTCTCAGGGGGTGGTAAATGGGATCCAAGTCAATGTGTTTGTTGATAGACTTCCGGTTGGAATGCCATGCTTCTAGGAATTCTCATGCGTGTCTCTGTTTGGCTAGGATGGATGTCCTAGATTAGATTAGATTCCCTACAGCGTGGAAACAGGCTGTCCCAGTCAAAGTGGCATCCTTCCTTATCTGTATGTAAGGACACTAGTAAGAGAGGGTCATGTCATTTTGTGGCTAGTTGATGCTCATGTATCCTGGTAGTTAGTTTTCTGCCTGTTTGTCCAATGTGCTGTTTGTAACAGTTCTTGCACAGTATTTTGTACATGACATTAGTTTTGCTTGTTCTGGATCAGTGGTGCTGGAAGAGCACAGCAGTTCAGGCAGCATCCGAGGAGCAGCGAAATCGACGTTTCGGGCAAAAGCCCTTCATTTTGCCCAAAACGTCGATTTCGCTGTTCCTCGGATGCTGCCTGAACTGCTGTGCTCTTCCAGCACCACTGATCCAGAATCTGGTTTCCAGCATCTGCAGTCATTGTTTTTACCTTAGTTTTGCTTGTTGTCTATACAGACCCTAGGCAGGTCTAGAAGTCCTCATTCCTTTCTGAGTGTGAGAATCATCATCGGCAGCCGTATAGAACAGTTATCTCATCTTCAGTTTCCCCACTCCACTTCCCTACCTCTCCCCCCAAACACCCAATCCACAGGAACCATTCAAAAAATTTGAGGGTTACTTGCCATCTATTACAAACTTGTTGCTCTTCTCAGTCTGAGAGGTTTTTTTATCAGACCCTCCAGCTTTTTCAGCCCATCACCCTGAACTGAACAGGGAAACTGTCTCCATGTCAATTAAGGTGGCAACCCTGTGAAAATTCAAATTTGACCATTTGCTCCTCTGGGGTAGGCTTGGGACTTGAAAACACCACCAACTCCTATTTCCTGCCCCATGAGAGAATATCCAGCCCTCTGTGTCTGCAGTATGTGAACTAAAAGGACAGGAGTGATCTAATCAACCTGCTAATCATTTACAGATGAAGTATAAATATGAGAGGGATGGTGGAGAATGTGTTCCTTAGAACCATATACAACAATGTGAACAGTTGCAATTTCAGTGAAAGTCTCTACAGCACAAAGCTTTGAATATGGAGCACTTTCTCCCATTGCTCTTTAACATTAAATATGAACTTCCTCCTTCTCTTCACAATTACCTGGAGCATTCATCAATTATCTCCAATTTGAAATTATCGGAATACAGTCCTGTGTGAAGGCAACTATTTAGTTTCTAAAGTAGAATTTGTAAAACTAAAGCTGTAGACCATTGTTTAGTTAGGGGCAAAAGAAAGGATTCATTTATTGATAAAACTATCCAGGTGGCCTACAAAAGTGAACACAATGTGCTCTTGCAAAGAAAGCTGAGATTCATTCATAGTATTTAAATGCTTTTTTTTTAGAAAGGACAGAGATGTAACTCAATGCCTGACTCCAAAACAAAGATGGTATGTCTACCTTCATGCTGCGTTTGCTCACTTGCACACTGGAAGGAATTTCTGACGCTGTTCATATACACCAAAAATGCCTGCAAATTCCATTTTTTTTAAAAAGGGAATGCTTCTGGGTGGGAATGAGCTGAAGATCTGTAAATCTTTTGCTGCAACATCTAATAATTCTGGAATGCAAACACAAGCAACAGATAGTCATCAGCACAGATAGCATCACCCCAGGCATCACACAAGGTGCAAGATCGCAGATAAATCACTGGTTTCAAAAACACATTGATTTTAAGTTCTAAAAATAATTCCTGGATGATCACAATATAAAATTGGTAAATTCTATGATACTTTACAGCTCTCAGTTAGAAATATCTAGAATACAAGAGGAGAAGAATAAGCTAGCAAATTCAGATGGTTATTAGTATTACCTCACATTTTGGCAAACTGATACAATCCATCATATATTGATAAGCACTTGAGAGGCAATGGGTTAATCAGGTGCAGTCTGCATTGACATGTAGAAAACAGGTTGTGCTGGGATAATTTAACTGTAGTCTGAGAAAATTGTAGTGTATATCTGAAGGGAATCTGGTTCAGTTTGTATGTTTTGGCAAAATGCCACATACAAGACTTATGATAATTAAAACAATGGCACTAAAGAAATGAGAATAAAAAGTATAGTGAAGAACAAAACAAAGGATAGGGGGTAAATGGTTATTCTTTTAGTATTGATGTAATTTGCCTAGAGCTGTTTCACCAGGGAAGTGTTTCAGAAACATGAACAGACTATTTAAAATCCCACCTGCTTTTTTTAAAATTGAAACATCTTCTGGATTGAAGTATCAGCAGTTAATAATGAAAGAGAAGGTGTCAGGATTTCACATTGTTTTATTAACATCAGACGATTCCTAACATTGTGTTCAATAAGGCTACCCAAGGGAAATACTTGCAGTATAAATTGGATATCTCTGGCCTCTTACCCTACCTTTATGCTTAAATTATGAATCTTAGATTTATTTTTTAGAGAAACCATCACATTCATTGTGAATTTTGCCTCAATTTAAAGTGATCCTTGTGCTGGTGAAAATGTTGATGATGTTGGATATTAGTAAGTCAGAATCATAGAATCCCTGCAGTGTGGAAGCAGGCCATTCAGCTCATCGAGTCCACACCAGACCTCTGAAGAGCATCCTACCCAGAACCACCCCATCCCTGTCATCACCTAGCCTTCACATGCTTGGACACTATGGGCAATGTAGTATGGCCAATCCGCCTAACCTGCACATCTCTGGTCTGTGGGAGAAAACTGGAGCACTTGCAGGAAAGCCACACAGACACGGGGAGAACATGCAGGCTCCACGCAGACAGTCACCCAAGCCTGGAATTGAACCTGGGTCCCTGGCACTGAGAGGCAGCAGGGTTTCTTTGGGTCAGTGACATAATTTCCTTTGGTGATGTCATTGCCAGTGGTGATACCATTGCCGGTGGTGATGTCATTTCCTGTCCCTTTTCTCAGGGGGTGGTAAATGGGATCCAAGTCAGTGTGTCTGTTGATAGAGTTCCGGTTGGAATGCCATTGAGCAACCGCTGATACGTCCAAAATATGTCAAATTGTGCACAGCAAGAGTCCATAAACATTGATTGAGATGAATGATGAATTAATCTCTTTCAATGGTTTTGGTTGAGAGATGGACATCAAGAAAACTTCTTTTTTTTCAAAAACAAATTCCTTTTTTTATATCTACCTGATTAGCCTTAACATATAGCAGATATTCCATTGTTCGTTGGCATCCTACAATTTCATAGGGAACAAACTGGAAAAGGGAGGTGGGCTATTTTAGCCAGATTTAAACAAGGAAAGTCTTACTAACAACAGAGAGAATCTTAAAAAAAGCCCAGTGACAATGTTTCATGACAATGAATCAATAACAATAAAACTGCCCCAAGCAATCAAATGGGGCAAGCCAGTTCATCTCTCAGAGACCATGAATGTAATAATGGGAATGTCACATTTCAGCAGCTTTAATTATTTTAACAATGAGCAACTAAGTAACATTAGAAAGCACAACCTAAAGTAAACATTCAGGTGACTAATACATATATAAAATTTATTGGCTGCCTGGGAACAAGTTAGTGGCTGGAATATATATGAGAGACTTAGATGGCTTATTTCTAGAATAATAGATACTTAAGTTTACCTTTCAGGGTCAAACCTAATCAATAGGTTAATTTGTAAATTTATACCTGGATGCTTTCGGTGAATTTAATTATGATTTTGACCCAGAGACAATGAAAGAAAGGTTATGTAATTCCAAGCTGTGATGGTGTGTAGCTTGCACATGGTTGTGTGGCCAAGAGGTCCTGAATTTGGAAGGTGCTGTCAAAAGAGTCTTGGTGAGTTGCGGCAATAATATTGTATATGATATATGCTGTTGCCACTACACTAGCAATGGAGGGAGTGAATGTTGAAGGTGATAGACAGAGTGACCGTCAAGCAGGCTGCTTTGTCCTAAATGGTGTGCAATTTCCTTTGTATTCTTGGAGCTGCAATCTCAGCAACAACCAACTGAATTTATAAAAGTGCCTAAAAGTACCATTGCAATTTTCTTCACAGAAGTATAATCAGATGAAAGCTGATATTCAGCCAAAGAATTAGTCACCAAAAGCTCGGTAAAGGGCTAAGCTAAGGAGGAGACATAGAAAGATTTAAAACATCAATTTGCATTAGCCTGTAAGATTATAAAATGTAATTTCAAAGGAACTTTCTTAAATATATTTACCACTGATCTATTTAAAAAGATACATCAGATCAAGTAACCAAAAGTTTGACTAAATGGGTAACATTTAGGGGCAAATTTAAGGAGAAGACAGTAGTGCAATTTAGGGATGGTATTCCACTATTTAGTACCTTGACAGCTGAAAGCATGGCGGTGGAGTGAAGGAAATCCAGATACACAAGAAATCAAATTTGAAGGAATACACAGAACAATGGAGGGTTGTAGGGCTGGAGAATATTACGAGGAGGGCAGAGATTCCTTTTGGCTGAAAACACAGCCATTGGTGGATGAAAGATGTATCCCCCTGAGATAAGTACCACCATCCCCAATTTTTTACTGTTTCAGTGGAAAGAAAATCTAAATGCAGACTAGGCAACAACTCTGCAGTGCACCTACATTCTGTCTGCAAAAGTGAACCCGAGTGTTCTGTTGCTTGCCACTTCAACACACTGCTGTGTTCCCTGGCCAACATTTCTGTTTCAGGCTTGCTGCAGAGCTCAGTATAAGCTGGAAAAAAAGCATCTCATTTTCCACTTGAGTACCCTGCAGCCTTCAGGATTTAATATCAGGTTCAATAATTGCAGGGTCTGAACATCTTCTTCCATGTCCTTACCCCAACTCCACACACCAGGCCTTGTCATCACACAAGTTGCTATCACAACCAACCAATTGTCAGCTACTAACAATCCTTTACCTATTCTTTTGTCAGTCCAATGGTCTTTCTCTCTCTCTGGGTTCCAGAGCCAGGATAGTGAGTAGTTTAGAGGGGAACCTGTAGGTAGTGTTACAATGTATATGCTGTCCTTGTCCTTCTAGATGGATATTGTCCAGATGTTGCATCTGAACACATAATGCTTCAGTATCTGCGGAGCCGCAAATGCTGAACGTTATGCAATCATCAGCAAATATCCCCATTTCCGACCTTATGATGGAGAGATGGTCATTGATAAAGCAGCTGAATGTGGTTGAGCCTAGGATACTACACTGAAGAATTCCTTTAGAGATATCCTGGAGCTGAAATGACTGATCCCCAACAACCACAACCATCTTCTTATCTGCCAGGTATGGCTCCAACCAGCAGAGATGTTGCCAATTCATACCCATTGATTCTTGGGCTCCTTGATGCCACACTCAGTCAAGGGCTGTCATTCTCACCTCACCTCTGGAATTCAGCTCTTTTACCCATTTTTGAATTAAATCTGTAGTGAGGTCTGGCAGAATCCAAACTGGGCGTCACTGAGAAGGTTATTGCTGAGCAGGTGCTGCTTGATAACACTTTTGATAACATCTTCCATCACTTGACTGATAATCAAGAGAAAACTGATGGGGTGATAATTGGCCTTTTCGTTACTGAATATACCTGGGCAATTTTCCACATTGAAGGGGAATTGGCAGTGTTACAATTGTACTGGAAGACCTTAGCTAGGGGAGTGAAAAGTTCTGGAGAAAAAAGTCTTGAGTCCTATTGCCAGAATGTTGTCAGGGCCCCCAACCTTTGCACTCTCCAGTTCTTCCAACTATTTCTTGATATCATGTGGGTGAACTGATTTGACCAAAGAATGTTATCCGTGATGCAGGAGACCACTGGAGGAGTCCTTTAAGGATCATCCACTCGACACTTCTTGCTGAAGAGTGTTTCAATCTTATCTTTTGCACTGATATTTTGGGTTCTTCCATCATTTAGGATGGGGATATTTCTGCAGCATCCTCCTCCAATGAATTAACCAATTGTCCAGCACCATACATGACTGAATGTTTTAGGACTGCAGAGCTTAGATTTAATCCAGTGGTTGTGCTCTCTCTCTCTCACTTGCTCCAACAACCATAACCATCTTTTATGCAATCTATGACTCTAATCAAAGAAGGGATTTCCCCGAATTCTCCCATTGGACCCTTATTGCCACACACAGTCAAATGCTCCTTTGATACCAAGGGCAGTCCGTCTCACTTCATCTCTGGAGTTCAATTCTTTTGTCAAATTTGGACCATAGCTGCGATAAGGTCATAAGTAGACTTGCCCTAGTGGAACCCAAACTGAGCATTAGTGAGCAGTTTGTTGATGAGGAAGTACCACTTGATGCTACTATTGATCACTCCTTCCATCATTTTACCAGTCACCAGGATGGCCAGGTTGGAATTGTCCTGCCTTTCTACATTGCCTTTTAGATGCCAATGTTACAGGTATAATGAAACAGCTTGGTTAGGGGTACAGTTAGTTCTGTATTCTCCATGGCAAAGATGAAAAAAAAAGGTCTTTACAACAATCTTAGACCACAGCTAGGATTAACTGGTAGTTAATCTGGTAGTTGAAAAATTATTAGATTCCAAATAATAAAATTGCCAGATGGGAGACAGTCTGGAATTCTAAAGCCAATCTAGCAGTAGTATTAGCAGCAATATTTAGGGATTAGCCAGATAAATGGTACATTTCATGCCTTCACTTCCCTTACTTGAAGAAAAAACTGGGTGTGTTAGGTAACATTTGTTGAATTTATTTGACATAAAAACAGGGTTAAAAGAAAGTAATAAGGACAAAGTAATGGAGTACATGAAAGTACTTTACGGCATTGGACACTGATTGTAAATCTACCAAAGAAAAACTAAGTTGAAGGAGTTTGTTTGATAAAATAGCAAAAGATCTGTACATGAGCAAGAATATAGGGCAATATTTGGATTTTAGTGATACTTTTAATGAAGTCTTCTAGAAAGCTGTCACATAAAATCAGCATGTGTAATTGCTGACTGAAATTGGCTGGGTAAAAAGGAACACAATGACTTGGAATGGGAAGCAATCTGGCAGAAAGTGTTATATATGGAGTTTCATAGGCTCAGTGCAATAGCTGACACTCCTGATACTTCGATAAATAATCTGCAAGTGGTTAGTAACTACTTCTCAATATTTGTAGATATTTTTAAAATAGCCAATGGAGTTAGGACTATCAAGAATGGAGAGAAGCCTAGATTGTTTGCAGAAATGGGCAAACAACTGTGATATCAGTTTAGTATAGGTAAAAGGTAAAGTAATGAATTTAGGGAAAAGGAACAAATGGTTGTGTATATAGCATATAATTGCAGAATCAGTGGGAAATGGTAACTAAGACAAATCATAGGAAAAACCTTAGAGCCTTAATTGGTCCCTCAAAACATCAAGGTAATACTTGGCAGCTGCCAAAGATAATATGGGATGTAGATCAAAGACAGTCATTTACTCTTAAAGGGAAAATTAGTCAGACCCCACCTAGAATACTGTGTGTAGTTCTGAAATTTTTACCAGAAGGGATGCATGTGAATAAAATCAAGCTACTAAGATGATAAGAAGGTTACAATCTTAAATACAGATTTATGACGTGGGATTATTCTTGTTGGAAAAGAGAATGTGAAGTGGTGGAGTATAATGTGATTGAAGTAAGGCTCAGAGATATAAAAGATCAGTCGGGATTATTTGAATTAGCACAAGACAGCTGAACAAGGATGAGTTTAGGCACAGCAGTATTACCATCAGACATCATATAAGGGAACATTATTATTACTGACAGAATAATTGGTTATTGGAACTGCTAAATGAGGGAGGTTGAGGAGCATGACAGTTCATAATATCATGAAGGCAAAGTTGGTAAGCACCTTAATGGGAAGCATATTAATGGCGTGATTACACGCAGCTAGGTCTTTCTAGCTTTAACTGTCTGGTTCTACATTAGCAAGAAAAGGTTACAAGGCAAATAACAAGGCATTGAACCTATGTTGCTTGAAGGTTAATGATAATAAGGTAATGTACAGGTCATATTATCTGTGAATAATATGAACATACAACATAGAAGCACAAGTAATCTATTTCCCCCCTTAAGCTTGCTCTACCATGCAATAAGATCATGATGGATCTATTTGTGTTTTGAATTCTATATTCCTATTCACTCCTGATAACCTTTGATTGTTCTGCCAACCAAAACATTATGCAATTCTGTCTGAAAAATATTTGTCGCAGGCTGAAAGTAGTAAAGTTGCATGATGGGTCAGGGGAATGTTGAACAGAAGATAAGAAAAAAGATTGAGATGCATCATACATCAGATAAAAAAGCTATAAACCACTGATTGGAGGCTGATGTGAAATGTAAGGGAATGTGTTTGACAGAGTATAATGGAGAGCTGGAATTAGCTTAGGTAGTGGATTATCTGAAGTCCATTAGGCAAAGAATAGTTGAGAAATTGGAATGTGGTCCACAGTAATTAACAGAAACCAATGAATATGTTTGATAGAGGATAATAACAAATTGAAATTACTCTCAGGACGACTGACAACAGTAGAAAAAGGACAATAGAATGCTCATTTGTATACTACTGTGCGAAGTTTCCCAATAATATTATTTGGAAACAGAAGTGGAGAAATGATATATACTTTTATGTTTGATTTGTAATTCCATGATGTGATAAGAAGGGAAAGACCTAGTTTTAGTTTAATTTTGAGTTCTGAGAGTAGAGAAAAGGTTGGCTAGAAGTTTGCTAATATGTGCATGTTAATGAAGATTACTGTTTAGACTTGAGCTTGATATTGAACTGCACAGTGTCACCTAGTAAAAAAATGTCATTTATTTATTTAAGGATCTCAGGAAAGATACTAACTTAAGAAAATAGCATAACGTGAATGTAGAAATTTGGCAAAAACAAGCCAATAACAGTCATGCCAACAGAAAAAGGAACTTTAAAGTTGAGACAGGGTAACCCTCCCGTAAGGTTTGAATATCTGTAAAATTGCTGCTGAGGGTAAAGTGTTGAATTTTTATTTCTAATATTTGTAATAGGGCCATTTCAACTTGTTCACGTGTGGTGTAATATAGTTAGTGTTTTGTCCTTTTGTGTGGAATAAACTTTAATGTTCTTTGTTAGAACTATATTGACATCCTACTGAGAATATGTTCACTGACTGGCTGCTAGGGTAAACAAATGGGGGAAAAAGTATGGTCCATCAAGCTAGGTTTGACTCAGGTGTCTGAACTGTCTAGTATGACCATCAACTCGGATCATAACACTGCAAAGAAAAATGAGGCAGTGACACACAAAGCACAGCTGAAGCTATCAAATATTAAAAGGAAGCATTAGCAATTTACAGAGGATGAAAACCTGTATTCAGAAATGTTTTTACTTCCTTGTGAATTATTTGAGCAGTAGTTAAGCACACTATGATTGCAATTACCATGGAAGATAGGTTGTTTCCTGTAATATCATTATTGCAATGTGTTGTGTTATATAATACAACTTCAGGTGAGTCATGTAGCAGAATTGTTCATGAGAACTTATTTGCTTATCTGTACTATTGGCTTTCACAAAGCAAGTAAGCATTTCTGCATTACCAGCATATTGAAACATCTATGATTCTAATTCCCCACAGTACTGGAATCATTGTTTTTTTGCTGTCAGGAAACTACATCTGTATTACACTACATTAAGCTGTTTATGCAAACATTGTAACTTGCTTTATAACAGTCAGTAGTGCAAGTGAGCAGACACATTTTTCATGAATAACTGTGTTGCATGACTCATCTGGAGATATATCACACACCATATTGCCGTAATGTGAACATTTACAAAATATTACAGGAAACAACTGTCTTCTACAGTAATTGTATCAATCATAGAGTGCTTAATTACTGCTCAAGTGGCTCATATACAAGGAGAATTGTGTTTGAAAGATTACCAAAGGCTGGCTGGGTACTTTGCTTGGGATTGCCAGAGTAGAGCAGGAGCATTAATGCAGGTATCATGTATCACTGAATGGCACTGTGCAGTAATGCCACCAGCTGGCTGCTCCAAGGCAGATCATTAGGGTCATAGAACCATATAAAGTTGCAGCATGCAAACAGGCCATTCAGCCCATCAACCCCATCTGTCAGTTCTTTCTCCACACTTGCTGCTGTTGTGCACATCAGGAGAGCAATCGCCAATCACTAAGAAAATAATTTTCAAACATTTGTATTTAAAAGGATCTTCTGGATAAAAAAAAATTCAACAAGTAGTTTTAATTTGAGAAAGAGATTATAGGGTCACTATCAACCAATACAAGTGATACATTTTGGCAGGTTAAGGTCACGAATTCCTATTCTTTTGGATGTAATATGGATATAACATACGCATATGAAAGACTTACCAAATGCTGTTTGTCAACATCTGGCTTCCATAGTCCAAAAAGAGCATGAGTAATCATATTCCATATGCACGTATACTTATTAAAAAATTCAGTTTAACACTTCTTTATTGGAAATGTTAATTGAAATAGTGTTAGTTTTATTGTTGCTTATTCTATGCACATAGTACATTGGGGAGAAGCAAAGAGGGGAAATTGTTCTCTAAGCTAAGGTTTGTTTTCAGTGCTTATATTGCTAGGATTTCAGCTTGATCCTCCCACATCAATTAACTTATGACCTCAGCTATGTAGCTATTACACTTGCTAACTGGCAGCCAGAATGTACTTAATTAAAGTAAAATGGGGTACAGTCAGCAGGAGATACCTCTTACCCCATTCTTTCTGAAAGCCTTTTCAGATTATTAGAATCACTTTTACAGCTTAATTTCTGGAGTACATTGTCTGCAGAAACAAATTAAGAAATTGAGATAATTTACTTCATGAAAATGGCAATGATTCGGGTTAAATCTCAGTCTCATTCTCTCAGCCAAATCTCTGTGAGGTCTAGTACCGTTCTTCTGCATATATAGGGAAATAGTACTGAGGTACTCTGATTTTCCGGTATACAGAAGCATGGTCCCAATACTTTAATGGATGAAATTTTAGAAAATGTCTACCCCATTCTGATATGCCTTTACCATTATATAAGCAACTCAGCATCAGTTTCAAGTATATATCAATACCTCAGGGGTGTTGTATTACAATATTGGAGGAATTCAGTACCATATCCCTAACCATTCTGTTTTTCTTAAATATGTTGATACTGCTATGAATACAGTATTGTCTTTCTGCTTATCATAATATCAGAAACTATAAATATTATTTATTTAGTTAAGAGTAATAAATTAACAATTTTGACAGTAAAGGAGGATTTTGAGAATACCATCCAGAATATGATTGAATTCAATGACACTCAATGAGAGAAAAAAGAATCAGAAACCAAGATTTACAGATGAACCAAAGCTGTATTTGAAAGTATGAAGTTGGAATAAACAATTAAAGAGAATAATATCTTGTTTGTTAATTCTATTGTTCAATAACAAAATCTATGGATGACAGCAATTGGATTACAAAACAAATGAAAGTGAAAGCAACAGTTCTAGGGAGAAATAACAAAAGTCTACAACAATGCTATCCTGTAGGATTTTGTTAGTTGCCAAACTCATGACAATCAGGAAAACATACTTGCATGATATAAATGTAAGCAATATTAATATAACATAATCTTTTTGTAATGTTTTGAAGTTTAAAACTGTCATCATTTAAGATCTATACAGTCAATGCTGACTTCAAAAGGACTTTTCAAAGTAAGCTTATCATATATGTTCTCAGAAAGTGGTGACAATCTGTTAAATGAAAAATCTGCTTCCAATACACTGATCCAGCTTATTAAAGAAAGTGACAAATTTCTTAAAAAGTGACTATTTGATCATATTTTAGGAGATTATGGGAGTGAAAAGAATTGATAAATCTCTACAGATTAGCTTCTGTGTTGTGATTCTTGGCACGCTTACATTTATTATCTGTCTTTCAGAACTCAGTTTCTGGGCATTTATTAGACCTTTTGGCAAAGAACCAAGTCTGTTAACTTTCCTTTCACACCAACAGCACCCTATTCTTTTTAAGCACTTATTTCAACAGATCTGTTGAGGGGAAAGCTGAACACTTTTGCATGTTCCTGCACAGCCCCAGCTTACCAAAATTGTACATTTCAATCCTCTTTGGCAACCGTGCACCTTAACTACCAGTTAAATAAAACCAGTTAGCATGCCCTGTCCTATTAGATTCCTGAAGAAAATTTCAAGAGCAATGAGACCACTATCCCTCTGAAGTCTGGCCCTGAGTACATCACACTTCACAAAGTGATCCCATAGATCTGAATGGCTTATCCTTCAGAGGTAACCAGAAAGAACAGGAATAGAGACGGTAACAAATGGCAATCCATTTGATTTTATTAATTGAGCAAGTAGCCTTCAGCTTCCAGGTCAGTAGAAATCAAACACTGGAACAAATTTTGATAAAGTGCCATCATCTGACTAATATTTGATTTCTGTCTGACAGCAAAATGATTAATTCTTCCTCACTCAATTAGGGATGTATGACAATAGTGGACTAGAAAGTGAAACGTTTCCAACTGCTGCAATTTTAACAACTCATTATTGTATGGTGTATTGTTTGGCTTTAAAGTGAAGAGCATAATTTTGTCGCATATCTGTGACTGAACAGCCTAAGTACTGAGAACATTGGAGAATAGTGTTCTAAAAGAGTTATTTTTCTGTAAGGATGAACATGAAAAACAAAAGAGTTTTTTTTAAGCAGGACAAAAATTGTGAAGGGCAAATAATTTTAAATAGACAAAAGACAAAGAGAAGGACAGGTCAGAATAATTATATGAACATTTGGTTTAATCTTTACAGTGGATAAGCAGAATAGATATTCCAGAGATTTAATGAAGACTAAAGATTAGTGAAGAAGAGATTAGTATGAAGAAAGAATCATGCTGATTGTATTAATGTGCAGAAACCATGAAATCTTCCAGATACTAATGATTTCTATATGAGGATGTGAAAGAAATAGTCATGGGTTTGCAATATTTAGTTTATTCAAAGTTTAATAGATTTGGTCATTGCTTTGGACGATTACGACATTGTAAATGTATTCCACTATCAAAAAAATGAGAAAGGAAGAAAAAAAGAGAGTTATGGGAAATGTTTGGGAACTGTGGGAATGGGCTTGGGGATGAGGAGGCTGAAAAATTGGCAGAGAAGGTAGTGAGTTGTGATGCCCCCTCACCTTTCCACAGATATGGCATTCTACCAGAGATGAGGAATGTAGAGGATGGCTCTTCTGTCCAGAGGACAACTATTAAGTGGCCTTTTCCTATTATAGCTTTCCTTTTTCCAGTAGAGATGGGCTCTGTGGCATGTGTGGAGACTGCCTAGTGAGCCCTGACCATCTCTCAAGTGGCTTGTTGGTGGAGGGGATTCTCCCAGTCAGGTACCCTCCGGCTCATGGAGGACCACTCAATTCCACAGAAATGGCTGCACAGCACCCTTCATCAGTAAATAAGCACCTTACTAATGTAATCTCCCAACCCAGACAGTCCTCACCAATCGCCTGATCCCATTTACCTTGATCTAAGTGTAGTGGTCCATGTGTGGTCTCCAGCAGTGGCCACCACTCCCAATGGCTCTGCTGTATTTGAAGAGCTTCTAGATGGGAGGACTGGCACAACTTGAGCAATTAGGTCTCCATAGTGTAGTCAAGGCTGTGCCAAATGGCCAAGGCAAAATAACCCTGACTTTCTGGTCTGTCATCTGGATCATTGCCACTCCAACTGAATCCATCCCAGTAACTGCAGTTCAGTGGTAGGGAAAATCACAAAAATCCATGATCAAATAATATTTGGAAAAATCTGTACTGATTAGGTTTAAAGGAGAATGATTCCATTCTTGTTACTAGTTTATTTTGTACAGTCTAAGTATAGAGAGTGTGATTGAAGGGATTACTCTTTCAGAGAGCCATTACAGCTACATTCGACAGAGTAGCTTTCTTCTGCATTTTAAAATTTCAACCCTGACTTTTCTGAAAGTCCTTTCTGTCATTATGTAAGTGCTAGATTGAAAGGGATAAATATATATCTCATGAGTTTGGATTTGCTTTGAATATCTTTTTGTATTTAGTGGCACTGGCCATTCCTGCAAGAGGATCCAAGTCTTTGCATTTTAACTATCCAATATGTAATTTCCCAACATAGTGTTACTAGCAGATTTACCCCATATGCTGTTGCCATCACCTGTGTTGACAGAGAGTTTGAAAATAGTATCACACAGTGTCTTTTGTCACTCAATACCTTTTGTTCTGTCGAGATAGTACTGAATAACTCCTGTCTGATTATTAGATCTCTCGGGCACACCACTTTTGTGGACCCAAGGAGCTTCAAAGTAGTTGTGTAACAGTGTGATGGAATTGCCAGTGATAGTTTAGAGGGTATAAAAGCTGCCTGTCATGTCTTTAGCTCCATGCAAAGTTCTGCTGATTCCTACATCTCAAATTTCACTCTGCTGGACATCCATGTAATCAATTATCTTTTAACTTGCAAATCTAGGATGCATCCTGAATGTTTTATCCATGTCCGGTGAACCCGCTCATGTGTTTTGTTAGAAGTAGATTATTGTTGATTTCTGACATGACTGGCGTATTATGTGCAGTTTTAAGCAGCACGTCTGAAAGGATATTTCAGCATTGCAGAACGTGCAGTGCAGATTAGCAGAATACACCAGAGTTGAAGAGATTAAATTGTGAGGACAGGTTGCCAAAATTGAGTTTATATTCCTTTGCATATAGAAGATCAAGAACTGATTTAATTAAATTATTTTGGAATTTCAAAAGAATTGATAGGATAAGTGAGAAACTCTTTCCTCTAATGGGGATGTCCAGAACAGAGGGTGTAACCTCAAATTTAGGGTGATGCCTTTGAAGCAAGACGTCAGGAAGCATTTTCACACACGCAGTAATGAAAATCTGGAAGTCAACTGAACATTTCAAAATTGAGATTGTTGAATGTTTGACAGGCAAGGGTATGAAGGATAACAGAGCCAAGTCAGGTCAATCGAGTTAAGGTGCAGATTAGCTTGGATTTAATTGTACTGTGGTAAGGACTCAGAGTTGAATAGCCTACTTCTTCTATTATGTTCCTATCTGCAAACTGTGGCATTCCAACGAACTGTTTCTCATGATGATCAGTTTGCTAATTGCATTATGATCACTTCATCTGTCCCTTTCTTTGGAACTGTTGCCCTTTGTCACTTTGCTGGCATTGCTTCTTATTGTTCAAGCACAAATAATAGCAGCATATTGCTTCTGTTTTAGTGACAATCTGACAGGCTTCAGGTATCTTTAGGTTGATTTCAATTATGAGTAGTGTAACTCCACACCATAAGGAAGGATTACAAGTCAAAATAGAGTGTACTGTGCACACTCATGGATGCTTCCTGGTATGAATATAAAAACAAAGAAATACTGGAAAACTGTTGACTATTTGTTAGAGGGTGGTGGTTTGACAAAAGTGTTTGACATTATGAGGAGATTAGTAAATGCATGTAAAGCAAAGACTTTAGTAGTTGAGGCATATAGGAGAAGGAAATGTAGAATTAAGAATATATCTAAGATTTGGAAAAGGGAGCAAAAGAAACCTTTCACACAAGATTGACAATGTACAACAAATGAAAGGTTTTCGAATCCGATTGTGTTAACATTTCTGAATGGATTAGATAGATAGTTAAAGGAAAAGGAGTTATGAGAATGAAGCAGACATTAATTGATAGACAATATGCACCAAAATGTACTGATTGAGCTAAACAACTACTTTCCAGGTTATAATTTCAACATAGTTCTATGCAAGTATAATTATGAATTAAAAATCACGAGTTACTTGCATTTTTATATTTTTAATTGAGTAAAACATCCCAAGTTACTTCAGAAGTCCTTAATTAAACTAAATTCATAGCAACCAAAGAAATAGGCATGAAGAGAGGTAACCAAAGCTTGACCAAAGAGGTAAATTCTAAGAAATGGCTTAAAGAAGGACAGAGATTTAGAGAAGTGAAAAGGTATAGGAAGGGAATTCTAGATCTTAGAACCTGGACAACTTAAGGTACCTTGACCCATTCCACTACCTTGTCCCTCTGTCAATGTTTTTTTCTATTCACTCGTTGGATGTGGATAGCTGGAGCAGCACTTATTGCCCATCTCTAATTGCCTGGGAGGGTAGTAGAGGTGGGTAACCTCTCAATCTTTTTAAAGTACTTGAATGAACTCTTGAAGTGTTACAACGTTCAAGGCTATGAGCCAATTGCTGGAAAGTGGAACTAGTGTAGATTCTGATTAGTTTTGGCAGTACCAAAGGGCTTCTTCTGTTTTGTATAATGCTCCAATTTGATGCCTTTCAGAAGGTAATTGTGAGCCACCCTCTTAAACCGCTGCATTTCCATTTGGTGCAGGTGCATCTAACAATACTTGTAAGGGAGGGAATTCCAGTTTTGTGTTCCGCTCACAGTGAAGGGTTGAAGCAAGGTGATAGGTTTGAAAATGATTTGGAGATGCCGGAGTTGGACTGGGGTGTGCAAAGTTAAAAATCACACAACACTAGGTTATAGTCCAACAGGTTTAATTGGAAGCACACTAGTTTTCGGAGCGACGCTCCTTCATCAGGTGATTGTGGAGTGCTCCACAATCACCTGATGAAGGAGCGTCACTCTGAAAGCTAATGTGCTTCCAATTAAACCTGTTGGACTATAACCTGGTGTTGTGTGAATTTTAGGTTTGAAAATGTAATTCATAATCATCCACAAAAAAATGCACACACACTCATTGCTCTAAACAATAAGATCACTGTAACTGGAATGCATGGTTCACTTTCCCAGTGGATCTAAATTCCCTGTGCAGTATGGTCAAATTGTTCATCAAACTTACCATGAGTGACTGTTATTTGCTTGGCCTTTACCCTTTGACTTTCCCTTTGTGGGTAACTCTTATGATAGCAAGGCTACTGCTGGTATAGCTCTTCATGAATGGGGACACAGAAAGTTTGTCACTATGTTTAGGTTGCAGCGAAAAATAAGGCACAGAATATTTTAAAACATTTAAAACTCTTTCCAGAATATCAGAATATTACAGGCAAAAATATCCAAATACAAGATGCAGATAAAACTCAATACTATAAGGGCTTTGTTACAAATTAAATGTTTCTAACAGTGCTGAATAAAACCCAATGTAACCGCAAGCAACATGTTTTCTGGTAAGTGTTCAGTATGAACAGGGATGTGTAAGGTAGGAATGTGTACTTATACATATTAGCCTTAGATCAGTGATAAGACCTGTGCCTTTGAATCAGAAGATTATCACCTCCAGCCACACTCCTATTTCTGTGACATGCTGAGGGACAATGCACTATTAAAGATGCTGTATTTTCAACTGAGAGGAACATAAAGATTAGAGGACACAATTCAAAGAAGAGATCCAGCATCTTCCAAGTCAATATCTGTTTTCTAAACGACACATCAAAACACGGCAGTTTATCTCATTACAGCATGAAGTGTGGAAATTGGCTGCTGTCATTCCCATCAACAACATGACTATACTTCACTGGCTATGAAATGCTTCAACATGTTCTGATGGCGTATTAGGCATTACTTGAAAGCAAATTCTTTCTTTAAAAATTAATTTCTCAAAATCAATGGCAAGTAATTCAGAATCAGAAATTGAAATCTGCATTGACAATAATCTAATCTTGGTGCAGTTAACTCTATAGCAATAAACAGAACCTCTAGTTCACAGGAGCCCACATGATATTTGACAAAGAAATATGTTAACCAATGGGAAGTTAGGACTTTAAACCCCAAATTTCTTTATAATGGAAGTGAAAATAAGGTGAAACAGTTATTTATAGTGATCCACTAGGTGTCACTGGTTCACTTGATGAGTACACTGAACTTACAGTATTTGGTTACTTTTTGGAATATTGGAAAAGAAAGTAGTAATGAATAATGAAATGCTACAAGGGTATTCCATGTGTAGTTTATATGGTATCTCTTCATGTGCAAGAGAGGCCTAATGTGCCTAATCAAGACTGAAAAATGGATCCAGTTGTTAGAGAGATGGTGAGGGTGTTTGATTTCTGTCACTGAGGAAACTGTGAATGATGTGTGTTATACAGGAGTGTTTGAGAAGATGTTAGTCTGGTTCTCTATTACAGAGCTTTTGATGAAATCATTGTATGAATAGTCTATTCACTGGAACTCATTAATTCAGTGTTAATCGCTTTTTTTTTGTCTGTAAAGGTCACCATCCCAAACAGCTTTTAGCTTGAGGACCACCCTCAGTAACACTCCTAAATACCGCTTTCTCCAGTGATGGGACCCCAGCCTGTGTCTACAGTTTCCAATGTGCGGAGCTATTCAATTCAGTTTCTGAGTGGAAGCCAAACTCCTCTCCACAGTAACAGTGTAAAGAAAGTAACCAACTCTAAAACCAGTTGTTTAAGTGGAATGATTGGCTTTTATGTTGTAATGGGAACCTTTCATTTGCTCTCTGGGTGTTTTCTCTTTGTTTGCCCTGGCTAAAAAGCAAAAGGAGAGGGAACAGCACTGAATCCAACTTTGGTGATATCATAAAGACTGGCTACATGAAGGCCCAAAGATTTAGACAGCAGCAAATCTGCGAATGAACGCAGGTGGGAGATGTTGTATGTGGAGATACTGCATTACAAGTATTACTGTAGCAATAAGTTAGCTCTTCTTTTAATGAATACATACTCAATCATTCACACGTGCGTGCACACACACATTGCTAAACACACACTCTCACGCACTCAGTAATACACACATACACATACTCACTCTCACGCATGCATGAAGACAATGAACAGTAGAAGCATTCAAGAATTTGATCTTAATTACCCCCAGACTACAATGGTGTCATTTTAAAATGGATCTTGCATGGAAAAAAAAGTTAATCTTTTAACTAGATGAAAAAAAATGCAATTCTAAAACTGATCCTCATCTAACCCAAACCAATTATAAAAATAGGTTTTCTAGTTTAAAAATGTTTCAGTTACTTGGATGATGTGACTAAGAGCCTGTTCTGTTTGTTTTTAGGGCTGTCATCAATCATCACTGCATGCCAGGTTCACCTCCAGCAATCTGACAGCAGCCTGGGCTCCTGACTGCACCCACCTAGTTGACTGATAATTCTGAAGGTAAACAAGCACAGGAACCTTACACTTACAGATCAAGAGAAAGTGTCTACAGTATAGGTACTTATGAAATGATTATTTTTAGGACAAACCATCACTGAATGTAATGCCACCAATTGGAGTCTGATTTTTTTCCACAGTTGGAGTTTTTGGGCTGTGTTTAATATTCACTTTATATTGCAGAATTGATTCAACATGGGGTTCTCAGATTGAGTAAAATCTTGTGGAATCAATTCTGATTTTTTCTCATGGTGAGATTCCATTGGAACGTTCAAGTACCAGTTTTCCATCCTATCGCACCCTATTCTTCCTGAGTTGTTCTTGCCATAAAGAGTATTGTCTGAAACAGATTTAGTTATCACATTCTGAAAAAATCCAGTCTTGCTCATAGCTTTCTTGAATATGGATCACAGCTTCTGAGAAAAATAATGTTTTTGGTTTTGTCTGTTCTTTAACTTTGAGGGACAGCAATATAAGTTGTTTGCCGTCAGCCATTGGACTTGGTGATACAAGAGGTTAATGCATAGTCCTTTCAGATGCACATAACCGATGTTGATAGGATGAATATTTCTCTTGGATGCCTCTATGATATTGTGCGAAATAAATTTGACAGTCATGATGGACTGAACAGCATACTTATGCGTCATTTCATTTCTTAAACCAAGTTACTCAGCTATGAGACTGCCCACAAATTAGCATTAATTTGGCAGTCTTGTTTAATGCCACTGCTGCAGGAAACAGGTCCATCACACTTATGCTGTGACAATTACTTTTGAAGCTGGATTGCACAGAAGGAACATTTTTCTGTATTTAAGGCATTAAAATAAAAAGACTTGCATTTACATACAGCTTTTCAGAACCACTGAACATCTCCAATTTACTGCCAACAAGAAACTTGCTTTGAAGTTCTAGTCTCTGTTGTAATGTTTTATAATGTTGTAACTGTGCTGCAGTGCACCTAATTGAGGAACATCTGATGACAAATCTTAGAACTGAAAACCTTTTCCATACTCTACAATCATCCTTTATCTTAAACAACCTCTTATAAAGAAGTTTTTAAAACCATTCACTCTTTCAAAAAAAAAGCAGTTTGAATACTATTCTATCCAGTTGCAGAATATAATATGGAAAAGTGCTGTTGGAACTGACTGTACAAACAAAACACAAAACCAGAACTGTCTTGTGTTCATGTGCCTCTTCAGGTGTGAGTTCTGTACTTACTCACTGAAGTAGGAGAAAGTTACCAGCTGAATTGTTTTGTACTTTCATTCAGTGAGAAGCAATATGTTCAGCTACCTGAACTGTCTGAAATTTTCTGGGTATGAATGCAAGCAGTACTGAACAGTTGGGAATATTGAGACTTATAAGCAGGGGGCCAACTGGAATCAGATTGGAAGCACTTCACTGGCTCAAGTCATACCTTGCAAAAAGAAATAATTTTGTTTGTTTGATATCAATCAACTAACCCTCAGGGCATTGCAGGAATTCTTCAGGGCAATGTCCAGGTCTAATCATCTTCAATCGCTTCATCAATAACTGTCCCTCTACTGTAAGGTCAGATTGGGGATGTTTTTGCATAGTGTTCAGTTCCTTTTTCATCTCGTCAGATACTGAAGAAGTCTTTGCCTAATCGCAGCAAGACCTGGACAACATTCAGGCTAACAATTACATCATACAAATTCTAGGCAATTACTGTGGGCAAAAAAAAATTGAATCATCTCTCTTTAACATCCAATGCTATTGCTATTGCTGAATTGTCATTATCAGTACCCTGTGGGTCACTCTGAACCATAAATTTAACTGGACCAACTACATAAATAATGTAACTACAGAGAGAAGTCAGAGGCTGTGTAATTTGCAGAGAGTAGCTTGTCTCCTGATTCCCCAAAGAGTTTTCCACCAGTTACAAGGCACATACCATGAGCATGATGGAATACTTTTCACTTGTTTGGATGAGTGTAATTTAAACAACATTCAGTAACCTCAAAACCATGCACAACAAAGTAGCTCACATGATCCATCCACTATTTCAAATGTTCACGCCTTGTAGCATCATCATATAATGTGAGCAGGATGTACTTCTACAAGATACACTGCAGCAAGCAGGTCTCCTTCAGTAGCATCATTCAATCCAGTGACATCTATTACACAGAGGAACAAGGGGCAGCACATATATGAGAATACCATTACCTACAATTTCACCTCCAAGTCAGAATGGTCTGTGACTTGGAACTATATCACTATTCTTTCATCAACGCTGGGTCGCAATCCTGGAATTTCCTCAAATACTGTGGGTAAACTATACTAAATGGAATGCACTAGTTCAAGAAGGTAGCTCCCCATCACCTTTTCAAGGACAAATAGTGGTGTTCACCTTGCCAAAGATGCTCTAATACTGTGAAAGAATAAAAAACATAAAATCTTCTTCTTTTTCAAAAGACTTAATCACCAAATAAACCACCACATGGGGCACTGAGACATCCAGAACAGAAACAATCAAGATTCAATTTCCAATCAGTGCTGAGTTTAATGATCTATGGTAATGTGGCCCGTAATAGGTGGAAAACTCAACCTACAGAAAACGGTATGTGAGCTGATAAGTAGCAAATAACATTCACACCACAGAAATCTCAGGCAATGAACAACAGCAACAAGAGAGAATCTCCCCTTGACATTCAATAGCATTGTGATCATTGAAGACTCCACTATCCTCATCCTATGGGTTCCCATTGATCAGAAACTTAATTGAACCAACCACTTCAATACTGTGATTACAAAAGTAGGCTAGAGGTTGAACATTCTGAAGTAACTAACTCACCTCCTGACTCTTCAAATCCTGTCCACCATCTAGAAAACATAACTCAGGAGTTTATTGGAAAACACTCCACTTGTCTCGATGACTGCAATTCCAGCGCCATTCAAGAAGCTCCATAACTCCCAGGAAAAAGCAGCCTACATGATGGGAATATCATCCACCACCTTAAACATTCATTTCCTCCATCACCAACACACAATGACAACAGTGGGCATTATGCACTGCAGCAACTTGCTGAGCATCCTTCAACAATAACCTCCAAACCCACAACCTCAACCATTTAAAAACACAAGGGCAGCAGATGCACAGAAACACCACTATGAACTGCAAACATGCACTTTAGCAGACATGCGATCCATGGATAGTGAAGGTAGATGTTCCAACCTGAAGAGTCATCTCGAATCGAAAAGCTAGCTTACTTTCTTTCCATGGATGCTGCCTGACCCACTGTGATCTCCAGCATTTTTTGTTTCTATCACATAGCTGTTGAGAACGCTCTAGTGCCTGCTATTAGTTTGCATTGGCAGGGTTTGCAGATTTCTATCAACCTGCTTCTCCAGTTTTGAATGCATCTTCCTTGGCCATCAAGTCCTAGAGTGAATCTCAACCATTCTGACTCAGAGGTAGAGATGCTACCCACTGCGCACAAGCCCTCCTAAATACAGGAGCGTCACAAATAAATCCATTCAGGAATTCAGAAGAAACTTGTTTACTCAGGATAATTGTATTATGAATTTCACCACCATTAACATTAGTGGAAATGAATAGTGATGTTTGAGCAGAAGTTAGATGGGCACACAGGTGAGAAGAGATTAGGATATGCTGAGATGGTTAGATGTCAAGGATGGAAGTCACTCCTTTTTAAAATTCTTTCATGGGACCTGGACCTCGCTGCTAAGGACAAGACTTGTTGCCTATCCCTAATTACCTAACCAGTTTCCTCAGCCATTTCAGAGGGCAGTCAAGAATCTATCACATTGCTGTGGGCTGGAGTCCCTTGCAGGCCAGACCAGGTGAGGATAGCTGATTCCCAAATGCAGTTTTATTAAGTTTAATCATTATTTCATGGTCACCATTATCAAGTCCAGCTTCATATTCTACATTTAATTAAGTAAATTCAAATTCCTGTAGCTGCCATGATGGGAATTAAACTTGTGTTTTCATAACACTGAGCTGCATCTCTGGATTACTAGTCCAGTGACATTACCACTGTACTGCTGTCACCCCTCCATGTGCTGCATGAACAACGCTGTAGACCAGTTGAGCCAAGTGGCCTGTTTCTCTGCTGCAAATTCTTTGTAATTCTATATAGTATTGCAGAATTCAATTTGCACTCTTTAAGATAATCATGCACTGATCATTTAACAGTGACATTTTAAGAAGGTTTGACCTAGCATTTTTTTTTAATTTGGAAAACAGTTCTCAAAACATACATAGAAATTAATGCCTGCTGGCCGGCCAATTGCATAATTGAATTAAACTATCTACTGCTATGGGAAAATAGTATCACATCAATGAATAAACCAGTGAATCAGCGGATGTGAAAGCTCTGAAGTGATTAAAACCGGTTATGCTACATTTCAAACAAGTTTATCTCAATCAACTCACTTTAATCAAACAAGGAAGTAGAAATTTGAAACAATGCCTTGCAGACTCATGACAACTTTTCTCTTTCCATTACAGATTGATGGGTAAGGTTAACTATGACATTGAGATCAGCAGTGGGGTCAAACAAGGTTGGGTTCTGGCACCGATATTCTGACTTATTCACTATGTTGCTGTCATGTGCCATCCACAGTGGGTGTTCCACTTATGTACGAGAACTGATGGCTAGCTCTTCAGCTTTGCTGAACTGAGGTCCAAGATGAAGGTGTGCCAGCTCATGATCAGAGATGTTCTATGTTATGGGATGCCATACCAGCCTTCCACATCAAGGAACTTTCCTTGGACAGACTCTGTCACACTTGTTAAGAATTTGGTTTGACTGACAACTTCAGAATTTGGTTTGACTGAGTGACATAGTCCAGGATGTTGCCATACTGATATCTATCGGCATTGACAATGTGATCCTAAGGTTGTTGATAGCTTCTCATATCTGGGCTTTACAATTGCCAATAATCTGTCACTTAATGCTGTGAAAACTTGTGAAAAGGCTGATTTGTTCAAACTGATTCAAAGAGTGTAGAACTACAGCAACCAGCCAAGGAATATCAAACAGTGAGTCTACCAACCCTGCAGCCACAGTGCTCCTCTCTACAGTGGTGAGACCTGGACTTCGTCCGTCAAGCAGAAGAAAAGGCATTGATTTCAGATATATCCTCACCATCTCTTGGCAGATCAAGATTTCCAACTCAGGTTCAGGAGAGTTCTAATTCCATCAGCATACACTTGTTGCTAAGTCAACAACATCTGCACTGGTTTGGCCACTTTCATTGAATAAATGATGATTGTACATGCAAAGACAATGAACTAACCACTCAATTCACTCATGATCACAACTTCCTGGTGTCCATTTCTTTACTATTTATCTGTAATGCTGACAATACATCATCACAACAGCATGCTGACTCAAAGATGAATTGGGGAATAATAGCACAACACTAGGTTTAATTTGAAAACATAAAAGGCTCATGAAGAATAAAATATGAAGATGGCTGAACTACAAAAAGATAAATTTCAATGAAATAAAGTAGGATCTCATCCAAATTCAATGGGCAAAAATACGAAAACAGACAACCTTGAAATATGAGATGAACAGCTTCCAAAACAATTCTTTAAAGGCAAAAAAAGTGTGCTGGGAGTAATTATTTCTTTCTGGTTGGAAAGTTAGTGCTGAGCGGTTCAATAATTTAAAACTGCTACAGAGAAGCTAAGAATAATGCATTTTCACTGAAAGGCCATGTTTTGGGGAGTTTTGAGAAGATTTGTAGCTCAGGTTGAGGTTTTGGATATAGGTTTGCTCGCTGAGCTGGAAGTTTCGTTTCCAGACATTTCGTCACCCTACTAGGTAACATCTTCAGTAGGCCTCAGATGAAGCACTGCTGAAAAATTCCTGCTTTCTATTTATTTGTTTGGATTGGTGATGTCATTTCCTGTGGTGATGTTATTTCCTGTGGTGAAGTAACTTCCTGTTCCTTTTCTCAGGGCGTGTTCGATGGGGTCTAACTCAATGTGTTTGTTGTTAGCTTTGGGAAGAGTTGAGGGAGAGATTATTCCTTCTTTTAAGAGATTAGATAAAAATTTGATGTAGAGGAAAATGCAGGACTACGGAGGAGGGTCGTGGGTTTAGTTCTGGATTCTTATAGAAAAACCTGGCATTGAAAATCGGGCAAAAGCCTTCTTCTTAGATAAGAACATAAGAACTAGGAACAGGAGTAGGCAATTCATCCCCTCAAGCCTGCTCTGCCATTTAGTACAATCATGGCTGATCTCATCTCAGCCTCAACTCCATTTTTCGGCCCACTCCACACAATCCTTCAACCCATCACTAATTACAAATCTGTCAATATCCTCCCAAATGTATTCATTGTCCTGGCATCACATTCTAAGTAGTGAATTGTACAGATTCATAACCCTTTGTGAGAAGTAATTCCTCCTCATCTCTGTTTTAAATATGTTACCACTTATCCTAAACCTGTAACCTCTCAAACTAGATTGACACACAAGAGGAAACACCTGATCTATATATACTTTGATAATCCCCCTTTAGCATCTTATATACCTCAATTAGATTTTCTTTCATTCTTTTAAATACGAGTGAGAATGGGTCAAACTACTGAATCTCTTTTCATAAGACAAAACTTTAATCTCTGGAATTAATCCAGTGAACTTTCTCTGAACTACCTCCAATGCAATTATATCCTTCTTGAAGTAAGTGGACCAAATCTGTACACAATATGCTAGATGCAGTCTCACTAATGCCTTGTACAGTAATACTTCCCTACCTTTATACTCCATTTCTTTTGCATTAAAACCAAAATTCCATTTTCCCTCCTTATTATCTGCTATAACATTAGCTTTCTGTGATTTGTGCATGAGGACACCCAGATCCCACTGAAATGGAGCACTCTGAAGTTTCTCTTCATTTAGGTAATAAGTTGCCTTTTCATTCTTCTGACTAAAATGGATAACCTCACACTTACCCACATTAAATTCTATCTGCCAACTTTTGGCCTAGTCACCTAAACTACCCATATTCATTTGTAAGCTTTCTATTTCTTCATGGCAACTGACTTTCCTTCCTATTTTAGTGTCATCTGTAAAATTTAGCTATAGTACATTCTAACCCTGCATCCAATTCATTAATTTACCTTCTAAATAGATGGAGCCCAAAGACCAAATCCTGTGGCTCACCATTAGTAACAGCTTGTCAATGAGAAAAAGAACCATATATCCCAACTCTGTTTTTTGTTGATTAACCAATCATCTATCCAAGCTAATGTATTAGCCTTAACTTCTGTATTAACCTTTTGTGTAATAGGTTATTAAATGCTTTCTGGAAGTCCGGGTCTATAGGACCCCCCATTATCCACTTTGCTTGTGACATCTTCAAAGAACTCCAGCAAATTAGTCAAACATGATTTACTTTTCATAAAACCATGCTGACACTGATGGATAGTGTTTTGACTTTCCAAATGACCTGTTACTACTGCCCTATTATTGGATTCCAAGAATTTCCCAATGACAAACATTAAACTAACTGGTCTACAGTTTCCTAATTTCTACTTTCTCCTTTTTTGAATAAGGGCATTATATTAGCATTTTTCCAGCTGACAGGAACCTTTCCAGAATCCAGGGAATTTTGGAATATTATAACTAGTGCATTCACTAACTCAGCTACCATTTTGTTTGAGATCCTAGGAAAGAAGCCATCAGACCCTAAGGACTTGTCTGCCTTTTGAGATGTAACTTTTTGTTATATACACCAAGTATCTATAGCAGAGAAAATAAAACAGTTCAGAAAACCACCAGTCCAAATGTGTTCAGAGCATAACACCATCATAAAAATGAGCTGCATAGGAACTACTCATTTGTACTTCAGTATAATGCACATTGCCAAATATACTTTTCTAATCACTCATCTATATCATTGAGTATACTCTAATGCTGATACTAAAGCCAGTTGGTAATATTAAGAGCACTAATGCATTTAATAGATATTTTGAGGATCCTCAAACATGGTGACATTAGAAAAAGCTATATTTGTAATGCATTTATCATAGTGAAGCACTACGAGATGCATTGCAGGAACAAATAAAGTAAAATGTGATATCAAACTCAAAAGAAATTAGGTCAGATGACCAAATCCTGTTCAGAGAGAACAAACACAATTTGCATTTTATAACTTTTACTTTAGAAAATGGTCTCAAGGCACTTCAGAGAGGTGTCATCAAGTCAAAATAGAAGTTAAGCCAATTGGCTGAGCAGTAGTTTGATTTAAAAGGTGTTTTTTGAGAGGAGCCTTAGAGGAGGAGAAGGATGTGGGGAGTATATTCTATTTCATGTGGAATTGTAGTTAGATGTGTTTGATGTAGTTAGTTTGATTAGTTTAGATTAGTATGATTAGTTTAGATGTAGTTAATGTTTGCTCAATTTGGATAGAATGTGCCTTTCTATCTGAAATTCAATAGTTTACTTCAAAAGGATTGACCATGGAATTCCACATTGCCACTCACACAAGTACTGTGTCCAAACCAGAACTTGCATCCATTCCTGATGCAACCTGACCTGCTGTTCTTTTCCAACACCACACTCTCGACTCAGAACTTGCACCTACCCATACTGCCCACACTCTTCCATCCATAGTTTGTGGGCTCAACTTATTTGTCTGTCGATTAATAATGCATTGGTGGAAGGGGAAGCCTAGATGTTTAGACTTCAGCCTTGAACAAAAGGTGATGGAGTAAGCACTAGGTAGTTAGGAATGTACTTAGTGCAAGGAGTTAATAGAAAACAGTAATAGGTGGCTCATATACAATTTTGTGATATTGGTAAGACATGTTTTGAAATGGCAGACCTGATAAGCCACAGTTGGAGTACTGTATGTAGCTCTGGTCACTGTACTATAGAAAGGATATGTTTGCACTGGAGGGGGTTCACCAGGATCTTGCATGGCTTGAAGTATTTAAGTTATGAAGAGATGATGGCTAGGATGAGGTTGTTTTCTTTACAGCAGAGAATGCTCAGGAGGAACCTGATTGAGGTGTACAGTATATGATTATAAGAGGCATGGACAGGGTGGATCGACAGCAGCTGGGTCCCCCCCCAGTTGAAGGATCAATAACAAGGGACATAAATTTGAGGTCAAGGACAGGACGTTTCAAGGCAATTTGAGGAAAAGTTTTTCTCACACAGGGTAATAAGAATCTGGACTGCAATTCCTGGGACAGCAGTGGAGGTAGGAAACCACTCAACCTTTAAAATAGATGTGGATAAACACTTGAAATGTCATAACATATAAGGTGATGGACACATGTTGGAAAATGGGATTAGTGTAATTAGGTCAGTGCAGACTCAATGGGCCAAAGGGCCTCTTCTGCTCTGCATGATTCTATGACTATGATAGAGGTATTCAAAGAAAGAAGCAGCAGCTTGCAAGAAAGCAGAATATAATCAAATATTTTATTGGGGTTAATTTCCAAATCCTCTGAATTAATCACAGAAAAGAGGAGAGAAGCCGTTGGATGCTCGCAGAGGAAATCTCAAAAACAAATGTTGTGCCACCTGGAAAGAACTGACAGCAACACTGAATTCCAGAAAATGTTCAATGATCAATTGACAGAACCATCTATTTGTCATTCAAGATTTTAAATTAATTAACTTCTCTAGAATTTCCATCATTGTGTAAAGCTTCCTTCTCCCACCATGGGATTTGCTTGTATTATCTAGAGGCAAGATTGCTTTTTGTTTTTCATCTCCACTAATTCTGGAACCTTCTTTAGTAACTCCCTGTTCTCAATTCCATACCTCTGTGTCAATGGAAAAATAAGGCATGTGTGAAACCATTGTATGGCCAACCAGATACAACCATAGTAGTTTTGTCATTGGATTAGTAATCTGGATTACATTTGAAGGCATGTTTTACCAATACCACAGAATAATCTATGAGCCTTTTACTGTTTTCTGTTAACTCCTTGTGCTAAATACATTCCACAGCTATCTGCTGTTTACTCAGTCGCCATTTTCACAAGCTGCAGTATAAATTATAAGCTTCCTCTTGGACCAAAGCATTACTAATGGACATTCAAATAAACTGAACACACAACTTATGGAAGGACAAGTGTGGGTGGATGCAAGTAATTGGATTAATAACCAAGGATCTGCAGAATGAGATGGGAATTTAAATTCCGTTAAATATAGCTGGAATAAAAAAGGCACTGATGAACATGCAACTACCAGATTAGTAAACTAGATGGGTATTGATCAATGTCTTTTAGGGATGGAATTTTGTTGTCCTTATCCTGCGACTACAGAATACAGCAATGCAGTTAACTCTTCCCTTCCTGCTGAAGTGGTCTACCTAGCTTGTCAGTTGTGCCAAACCACAATGTAACTGTCTGATAAGCATTAAGCTGGCCAGATCACCCAGCATCAACGTCAGTACCATACGAAATCAAGGTGCACCAGACCCAGTTGATCCTGCAAATGTCTCCTTGCTAACATCTGGGAACATGTCAAAGTTGGGAAACGCCTCTAGCGACTAGGCAAGCAATAGCTTGGCAAAGTAATATTAACACAATTGTACCTTTTCAGTCAACATCCCACCCCATCATCATTGTTTTATGCACTCACTTTTTAGACTCTGCCATCATGAGAAACTGGCATATTTATGGAGCTCCCTTCTCCTGTGCAGAGCCTTGTTTCAATTTATTTCTTGTTTATGATGACTTAGCTTTGTCTAAAGCATGCTGCTGCTGTTTATTAAGTTATCCTGTATTGTCGCTTTACCAGGTTGGCATTCCATTTTTATACATATCTGGTGCTACTTCTGGCCTACTCTTCTAAACTCCTCACTGAATCAAAAATCATAACCTGATTTAATGATAACAGTAAGCTAGATCAGCTAAGGACATGGCAGGTTTCTCTCCTAACAAGACATTAGTGAAACAGATGGGATTTTTACAACCATTAATGATAATTTCCTGGCACTATTACAAACACTAGCTTTCAATTTCAGATTTTTACTATTAAAGTAAATTTATTAATTAACTGAATTTAAATTCCACCAGTTGCCATGGTATAATTTGAACCAATGTTGAAACTCTGGATTGAATCCAATGATAGGACCATCATGCCACCATCTCCACAGATAACATGTCAGTTTGGGACTTGAACAATAATTTTGGGACATTACCAATAAATTGTTTAGAAAATGTCTGAACATAACTGGGAAGTGCTATATTTCTGGTACAGTGGATGATGCACCTTACTATGGAAATTTGCGACACCTCATTTATGTGCTATTCTCTCTTTAACAAGGAAAAGGATTGACAGTCTTCATATGGTCAGAGTGGAGATGTTTCATTAAGTCTGCAAAGTCCCCAAAGATCTCCACCAGTATTGCCAATTCTGTAATAGTGCAACTTGAGGACTCTTTGACAGTCTGCACATAATGGCTTGTACTCAGATGAATTCTAAAGGCAACTGAAATAGAACCCAAGGTGAATTAATTTTATTCATAAAATGATATGAAAGTATTATTTTACATCATGCCAAGTTAGTGCCATATTGAGGTCCCATAGCAATACATTATGCTGCAAATTTAAAAGTACATTGTCTACAAAACGTATTTGAGAAGCCTCTTTTTTTTTGTTTTCAGAAAGTGGAGACTACTTAATTTTTATTGTAATATAATGTAACAATGCATGGGTGTGTTTTATGGGATCATATATTTGTCAGAAAACTAAATTACTAAGAATTGCTACCATTGATCATAAACCATCAGGGAATCAGGGATCGGTGCCATTGTCCTATGAAACATCTGGAAATCAGGGCAGTCTAGGAATTGGTGACAGTAACCATTGAACTTGCAGAGACACAGTCACTGTTTAAAGAAAAATATATTCTGTTAAAATTATGAACTCTACTTTGTCCAGTGCTTCAGTGTTTGATGAGATTGTTGGCACAACAATAGTACCTCACAATAGGGATGGGAGAAAGGAATAAAAACTGCAGGAATAATGGGAAAATTTAGAATGTTGGACAAATTGAATTGTTCTTTGGAAAAGCTGGCATGGATGATGGATCCGATGACTTTCTTCTGTGCCACACTGTTCTAGGGGTTAGGCCCATCTACACTGCAGCAAAAACAGCAATTATTTATAAACTAATTTAATTAATTTATTTTAGTGTTAATATTGTCAAAGAGCAATCAGGTTAGAAATTTGTACCTAATTTTTTCAATTTTTGTTGAACCATATGTGATCTGTTAAACCAAAGTGAAATAGGACAAACGTGTATATATAAATAAAGGCAATTTCTCTAAAGGTCTGATGATCCGTTCTGCTAGTTTAATGTCCATGTGATGAAAATAAAATTTGCTCCCATATTGTTCTACATGTACTTTTACTTTTCAGGTTGTCATAAATAAACTTAATTTAAATGAAATTTGATTTGTTTCTATAATACAGTGCAGTAGTAGAAGGTTTGGTTCAGTATTGTAATATTTCTTGCAGCTCTGTGTTTAGTGCAGTAATGTTTTCAGTACATTATAAGTGCACAGTGGTGCTCAATGTGGTGTTTCAGTATTAATACAGTATTGTACTGATGCATCAGTGCAGCACCAAAGTAGTGCACCACTTTCAGAGAAGCTGCTTTTAAGATGAGATATTAAACTGAGGCCCAGTCAACCTTGCACATAGATAATCCTGTTATGATATTCAAAATATCAAGGTGGACTATCTGTCATTGACCTCGATACCAGAAATGACAATGACAAATTCACCCCTGTCAACCTTGTAAAATCCTCCATACTAACATTTGAGGATTAGTGACAAAATTGACAACACAGTCTCACAGAGCAGTCAAGCAACTGCTCAATGTCATCATTTTCACAGAATCACATCTTGCAGACCATGTCCCAGACAATACCATCACACTCCCACCAGCAGGACAGACCTAGCAGAAGTCGTGGTCTGAAGAATACAGTTGGAAGGGAGTTGCCTTGGGAGTCATCAACATTGATTGCAGAACCTAGATGAAATCTTCTAGTATCAGGTCAAACATGGGCAAGCAAATCTCCTGCTGATTACCAGGTAACTTTCCACTCTGGCCAGCTGATGAATTGGTGCTTCTCAGTGTTGAACACCACTTAGGGAAAGCAGTGAGAGTAACTAGGGTGTGTAATGTACTCTAGTTGGGGGTTTTCACTGTCAATCAGAAAGAGTGACTCAGCAGCAGCAGCACTGATTGAGCAGGTCAAGTCCTAAAGGATATTACTACTAGAATGGGTCTGTGACAGGTAGTGAGGAAACCAACAAGAGGGAAAAACAAATACTACTTGCAGAACCAATGGATCTGATCTCAGTCCTAATACATGGAGCTGTGAATGATAATGAACAAATTAAACAACTCCAGAAACATCCCCAATCCTCAATGATGGGAGGGCCCCAGTGCAGTTATCTTCAGCCACAAGGGCCGAGTGACGATACAACTCAGTGTCCTGCTTCAGTCCTAAGCCAACTTGATCCATTCCACATGATGTGAAGGTACTGGAAACTGTGAAGCCTGTGGACCCTGCGAACATTCTGGCAATAGTATTGGAGACTTGTGGTCCAGAAATTGCAGCTTCCCTGGCCAAGATGCTCCAGTACAGTATGACCACAATACTGACATCAACCCGACAATGTAGAAAATATGCAGATACACAGAAAGCAGGACAAATCTAAACTGGTCAATTACCACCCCATACATCCACTGCTGATCATCAGCAAAGTGATGGAAGAAGTCATCAGTATTGCTATCAAGCAACACCTACTTAGCACTAACCTTTCATTGAAGCTAGGTTTGGGTTCTGCCAGGCCCATTCAGCTTCTAATGTCATTACAGCCTTGGTTCAAACATGAGAAAAAAAAAGAACTGTATCCAGAGGGGAGTTTAGAGTGACCGCCCTTGACATCAAAGCCCTATTTGACTGAATGTGGCATTAAGATCCCCTCACAAAACTGGAGTCAATTGGAATCAGGGAAACTTTCCACTGGTTGGAGTCATATCAGGCGCATAGGAAGATGGATGTAGTTGTTGGAGGTGAATCATTTTAGCTTCAAGACATCTCTGCAGCAGTTCCTAAGAGTAGTCATAGGGCCAATTATTTTCAGCTGCTTATTCAAAGATCTTCTTGCCATCATAACATCAGAAGTAGCCCATTCACAATGCCTCAGATACTGAAGCAGTTCATGTCCAAGTGCGGCAATATCTAACCAAGATTTAGGCCTGGACTTACAAGTAACAACTAACATTCATGCCACACAACAGCCAGGCAATCACCACCTCCAAGAAGAGAGAATCTAACTATTGCCCTTTGAACATTACCATCACTGAATCTCCTACTATCAACGTCCTGAGAGTTACCATTGACCAGAAAATGAACTGAACTAGCCATATAAATGCTGGAGCTACCAGACCAAGTTCGAGGCTAGAAGTCCAGCAGTGAGTAACCCACCTCCTAATTCCACAAAAGTCTGTCCATCATCTATAAGGCAAAATTCAGGAATATAATACAATGTTCTCCATTTTTCTGGATTGGTGCAGCTCCAACAACACTCAAGGAGCTTGATACTTTCTAGGACAAATTGATTAGCACCACATCTAGAAACATTCACTCTCTCTAATTCCAAAACACTGAAACATTGGTGTTTTCCATGTGAAAGATGAAATTCACCGAGGCTTCTTAAACAGCACCTTCATAATCAATGACCATCCAGAAGGACAAGGACTCCTCGAAGTTTCTTTCAAATTCAAATCATCCTGACTAAGAAATATTTTCAGTTCCTTCAATGTCACTAGGTCAATATTTTGGAACTCCCATGCTAACATCTGTGAGTCTACTCATAGCAAATGAACTGCAGCAATTTAGGGAGGTACCTCAATGCCATACCTTCAAGAGCAACTAAAGATGGTTAATAAATGCTGGCAGAGTCAGCAAAGCCAACATCCCACAAATGAAACCAAAAGCAAGGATGTTCCAAGATGCTTCAGATAACCCTTATCTCTTAACCAGTACAATAAAATTAAAAGATTGTTTGGTCATTTATTTGATTGTTCTTTGAAGAACCTATCTATTTGTAAATTGCAAATCCTTACAACATTAACTGTAAGGTTTTATTGGCTGAGAAGAGCTTTGGGACGACTTGAGATCATGGCAGTATTATATTAATGCAACGTCTTTATTATAATGTTATTGATATGATTGTGGTATGTGGCTGGGTGTTGTGCACAGAAAAGTATTGACTTACTGTTCAGTATGATATTATAAGATTTGATACGACATTGTCTGAGCAGCAAAATAGTATTTAATTTGTTTTCGCTGTACCAGCTTTGTCATAAAACTTTGGCATTAGATCTATTTAAAATGCTCAGCTTCTCTAAAATACTCCCTTTTAAGATGATCCTGAAAATCTAACTCTGTGACCAAACTTTAGTCATCTGCCCTAATATCACCTTATATAATTCAAATTTGGTTTGACCAGTTTTGAGAAGTGCCTTGGGTGTATTACTATATTAAAGGTGGTATCCAAACTCAAGTTGTTTTATTGTAAAATGAACAAATTGCTACAAGCCTAACCATTTTTGAGGTTTTCTTTCTATATGAAAAGCTGATTCAAATGCTATCCTTGAATTCATTGGGCAGGACTGCTTCATTCACCTTTGTGCAGAAGTTCACAAACATTATTGATCAACTCCTGTTAATCAATAACTTTCTAGTAGTAATTGGCTTAG